>NW_017307860.1:348611-350853 GCF_000935625.1 Nanorana parkeri
CTTAAAAGGAGAACTATGAGGGGGAGGGGCTTGTCACTCACCTCATAGTTGTAGCCGACCTGTGATAATGAGACTGTCACAGGTCCGCTCAGTAGATCGGGAGGTGAGCGAATACATACCGGCGTTCGCTCACCTCTCGATCCTGTCACGGCTCTCTGCCGTGACAGGGGAGGGGTTGGATTCCCCGCTCCGATCCTACAGCGCTGACTGGCGGAACAGACGGGGGAGGGGGAGGGTACAGCCTCTAGATAGGCAGAGCCAGCTGTCAGTCACGCAGCTGGGCGGATCCCGTCATCGATGTTGGGATCCGCTCCGGCTGCGGCGTCTCAGTATACCGCGAGCTGTAGCTCCCTATATGCTGAGCCTAGGGTGACGGGAGGATGCTAGTTTGTGTCCTCCCGTTACCCTAAGGAGAACTATGGGGAAAACCCCTGACCCCATAGTTCTCCTTTAATTATAAAGTGACAGTTGTATTAGCGGAGTCCATTGAGGGTTGAAAAACTGGTCACCTGGCAGAAAATAAAGCTCCTTATTCTTGTGTTAAAGTTCTGTGAACTGGGTCTTGGGTCTCTCTGTAGAACAATTTGCTCCGACTCGAGAGACTTCTGGGAAGGGAGCTCTATCAAGGTCAATGCCAATCTCCCTCACCCGATCACCATATGCAAACTCAGCCAATCAGCAGCACGGATTGGCCAGCCTTGATGGTTAATCAAAAGATTTGCCCACTTAGATCCGCAAACACAATATTCCGAACCTTTCCCGCACCTTTCCCGCACCTTTCCCGCTGGCCCATCTGAAGAGACGCCGCGGTGATCGGTGAGGGATTAGCACAATGGGATTTATCATTTTAAAAAAGAGTCAAAGGCTCCTGTGTGCATTTACCATGTAGGAAAGGACAAAAGGCATAAGACCGGGACCGTCACAATGTGGGGCGGAGGCCGCTGTCAGTTTAATCTCCAAAATCCACCTAATGAGCTTTCATGGCACACACGCCGGAGAATATTCCCAAACGCTGATTTATAGAGAGAGGAGGCGGAGGGAGAATCTGATGAATCATTAATCTGCTCCCTACTAATAACACGACACATAATGACACATATACAGCCCGGCAATTGTCTGCCCAAATGTCACCATGGCAGCTACGCCCCGACACGGCCCAAATCTGTCAGCTCCCCCCCTGGCAGCCCTTTTCCTGCCAACATCCCGCAGCTAAGCACAACGCGAGGACAGGGTGAAGGGTCAGCCCACCCAATAGATGGGGGCGGCCGGGGTGATTCAGCCACCCCCTGGACTCTCCAGCCATGAGAACTTTCCCCGCAACAGGTTCTGGTTCTGCTCTCTGATAAGCATCTTCAGTAGCTGAAGTCAAGCAAGTCAGAAACTGTCAGCAGGGAGACTTCCATTTCCTGAGTCTGCAGTTATCTTTCTATATGCTTGAGCACATTGGAGGGGGAGTTATCAAAACTGGAGCAGACAGAATCCGGAGCAGTTGCCCATAGTAACCAATCCGTTTGCTCAGTTAAAGGAGAACTATGGAGTCAGGGCTTTTCCCCATAGTTCTCCTAAGGGTAACGGGAGGACACAAACTAGCGTCCTCCCGTCACCCTAAGCTCAGTATATAGGGAGCTACAGCTCGCGGTATACTGAGACGCCGCAGCCGGAGCGGATCCCGACATCGATGTCACATCCGCCCAGCTGCGTGAGTGACAGCTGGCTCCTCCTATCTAGAGGCAGAGCCAGCTGTACCCGCCCCCTCCCCCGTCCGTTCCTCCAGTCAGCGCTGGCGGATCGGAGCGGGGAGAGGGGAATCCAGCCCCTCCCCCTGTCACGGCAGAGAGCCGTGACAGGATCGAGAAGTGAGCGAACGCCGGTATTTGTTCTCTCACCTCCCGATCTACTGAGCTGACCTGTGACAGTCTCATTGTCACAGGTCGGCTAGAACTATGAGGTGAGTGAAAAGCCCCTCCCCCCCCCCACAGTTCTCCTTTAAGCTTTAAAAATCAAACACAGAAGCTGATTGGGTGCCATGGACAGCTGCTCCAGGAAATGGAAATCTATCATTGTCCCAGGTCGGCTAGAACTATGAGGAGAGTGAAAAGCCCCCCCCCCCCCCCACAGTTCTCCTTTAAGCTTTAAAAATCAAACACAGAAGCTGATTGGGTGCCATGGACAGCTGCTCCAGGAAATGGAAATCTCCCTGGTATTTTAAAAAAAAACAGCTTCACGGTTTCTTTCTTGCTTG
>NW_017307860.1:351245-352531 GCF_000935625.1 Nanorana parkeri
CCCCCTCCCCCGTAACATGCTCATTTATGCTGGTACCTCCCAAAAGTGTCAACCGCCAAGGAGCAGTACAAAACAGTTCCTTAGGGTTGTCACTCAATTACCTGTTGGGCATTGCCGCATGGGCGGGCAGTGAGTGGGCGGCAATTGTAAAGCAGCGGTTTAGCATTGTCACCCTGCAACAGGAAGTGCTGTTACTGGCGGGATCTCCAGGGAAGAGTTTTTGCTACAGGCTCGCAATAAACAATTTGATTACACGACCTGCACGCAGCGAGACGCGCTGCAACCATACGGAAAAATACATTCATGAGTTACAGTTTCGGCATCAGAGACGCTCTAATAGGCCCCACAGGAAGCAGAGAGAAGACGAGAATCTCCCCCGCGCACATATATAATGCAGCACCTCTGACATGTTGCAGGCACTTTGTGCCATCTTCAGAGTAATTCCATATTTGCGGAGCGTTAGCCGCTGCGTATACAAACATTCCCACGGAGATCGGACGTCTGCTGGCGGATTCTCCGGGGAACGCAGCAGCTGTCGGAGGAGCAGGCGGCGTAGTTATATCCACCGACAGCGAGGAGCGCCGAAACGCTCGCCGGCAACAACGAAGACGCGGCGCCTTTGTGTACACCGGCTCGGACGCCGCGGCGCCCATACACAGTCTGATAGCAACGGGCGATTCCGGCATCACTTGTTGCGGTCCATGTGGCACTGTCGGGGTTAAACCGGTTGTGATAATCGGCGACTTCTGCCCCGGCGCTCGCCGTCACACGCGCCGGAAAATGCGCGTCACCGGGCAATGATTGGGGATTTAGCCGTGCCAGTGCCGCAAGCACCGATCATTATGTAGAAGGAGGAGCCGGGAACACACAAAGGTGGGCGGAGACATCCAAAACTCAGATCTCAATGTTGGGGTATCCGAGACAGAAAAGAAGCCGGGGGATGGCCAGGCCAGCCAGGCTCCGCCTATAACTCCGATATCCCTTCTGGGAGGCCTGGCCCTTTAATGATTGACCCGCCATACGTCTGCAGTCAGGGGTGCGCAGTGACACGCAAGACTGAGAACCAGCAAGATGTGTCGCGTCTGTCACCACAGACCCATTATTCCTGAAGAGAAAGTGGAAAATTCTGAGACGCAAAAAGATTATCTTCTGTTTACCGAGCGCCGCGCGCGGAAACCGCCGGAATATATTCCCCGAGCTGCAGATACAATGTGAAATATTTCGTGTTCTGCTACAACTACAAGAGATACATTTCATGTGACCCCCCCCCCCCAATCAAAGGGGAC
>NW_017307860.1:352726-353086 GCF_000935625.1 Nanorana parkeri
GATTTATAATTGTCTGGGTGTCACTGATGAGAAATCATAAATGTTACAGTTGTCACCAAAACAGCAACAGAGGGGAAACCTTCCGCTGGGGGCACCTGTCCTGGTGACAACAACTCAAGATGGTGAAAAGTTGTGTTTTGAATGGGCCTGCAATGCACCCTAATGTACAGGAAATCACATGTGCGTTTTATTGTTACCATGGCGCAGGGCGGGTGTGCTGCCACGGTGATACTGCATTTGGGGTGCTTTATAAAATGAATGCAACACACCACAGTGCGTGCGCCACAGTGTATCGTAGTAACATGCAGTACAATGGGTATTCTCATTACTGTAACCCTCCAGTGTGAATGCCCCCCCCTC
>NW_017307860.1:353443-355749 GCF_000935625.1 Nanorana parkeri
CCCTCCAGTGTGAATGCCCCCCCTCCAGTGTGAATGCCCCCCCTCCAGTGTGAATGGGTCCCCTCCAGTGTGAATGGGCCCTCAGAAAAGTACAGCGCCCACACCTGGTTGGTGGGTTATCTCCAATCTGCTCTTTTAGACTAACATTTGAATAGAAGCGATGTGATGATGTGGAAGCCGAGTGTAAATGAGATGAACCCCGAAATATAATTACCGACCAATTGTTATTACACATCAGCGCGTTCCTAGCTACTCTTAAAGGAGCCACAACACAAATACACAGTATCCCGTATCCTGAGCTCTGAGATGTGTTGGGGGCTCATTCGAAGTAACCGGGCTGCCGTAACACAACGCGCATCAACGCACAAAGGCAGCAACGAAAGCAAAGGGAGGGACCGGGACCCCTAAACTATACCAATATAACACATGAGGGGCCCCCATACTGGTATTTTTCATGTGAGATTGGTGCAAATCCGGATGGCTGAGTCCTCGTGTCTCCCGCAGGTGCCGTATGTAAAACGCGTCAAGCTAACACATGGAACTGCCCAATTACCTCCTGCCGTTACCCCCTCACACTCCTCTCTCGGAATTTGTGACTCGCACATGTCATGCTTCTCTCCAGATCGGACGTGTGGGCACACATCCGCCGTTCTCTGGTTGGTGTCGATTCACTTTAGCAATCATTTTGATACCAAGAATCAGTGCCAGGACGGGGAAGAGGGGGTTGGGGTTCCAGGGGTTGGCGGGGCAGTTGTTTTTATGAGGGGAGGCATGCCGTGCTCCCGCCTAATCATGTGCCCTGGCTTTCCTTTTGCCTCCGGCTGGTCCGGCGCTGTTCACAATCGGCACAAGGAGAGAGTACAGGAAGGTCCCACGATGCCACTGCGCCCTCCTGGGTCCATGTAAAACCCGATTGGCAGACCCAGAGCCGCGCAGTGACACTGAGACATCCCAACAAGAGATGATCGGGCGCACAAACCGGGGGCACAAGTTGGCATCTCCAGTGGGGTGCACATGTGGAGGGGGGGCACAGCTTGCCAACTACAATTGGGCATGCACCTGGGGGGAAGAGGGTGCACTTATCAGGGGAACAGGTTGGCATCTACAGTCGGGTAACCACGTGGAGGGAACACAGTTTGCCAACGATTGGGCATTCCCCCTGGGGGGAGGGTGCACACGTGGAGGGGGCACAGTTTGCAAACTACAATTGGGCATTCCCGCTGGGGGGATTGGGCATGCACCTGGGGGGAGGGTGCACATACTGGGGGCACAGGTTGGCACCTACAGTTGAGTGCACACGTGGAGGGGGCACAGTTTGCCAACTACAATGGGGCATGCACTTGGGGGGGGAAGAGGGTGCACTTACTGGGGGCACCGGTTGGCACCTACAGTTAAGTGCACACATGGAAGGGGCAAGGTTTGCCAATTACAATTGGGCATGCACCTGGGGGAAGGGGGCACATACTGGGGGCAAAGGATGGCACCTACAGTTGAGTGCACACGTGGAGGGGGCACAGTTTGCCAACTACAATTTGGCATGAACCTGGGGGGAGGGGGCACAAGTTGGCACCTACAGTCCAGGTGCACAGCAGGGGGCATGTTAGACGGGAGGAAAAGGATGCATTTGGCATCTTCACCCTGGGCACTGGATGACCTTGTCCCGGCACTTTCTAGAACGTCTGTCACCCCACAGATAGAAGACGAGCGCCCACCATGACTGCGGACAATCACTCAGAAAGAAAGATCATTCCATGAGAGTGACCGATGAGCCGCTGGGCAGTGCCAGGTGATATAATCAGCGGGTAGAGGGAACTGCAGAGATTTCGGCTCTAGAGATCGGCGTTCATCAGCAAAGCTCCACTTTAAGAACAAATGTCACATGACTCCCCAGAACTCCCGCCACACATCAGGCGGCCAGACAGGTAGAGATTCCCGATCGGTATAAGTACGAGCGATCGCAGACCGCCATCATCAATCGGAATATCAAACAATCCAATGCGCAAAGCGATGACTGAAGAGACGATCGATCAGAAACAATCATTTCCTCCGTCTACAATGTATCAATATCACAATTGGGACACCTGTGCAGATATCTGTTCGATCAATCAGAAGCGATCGACGAAATTCCGATAGCGGCCGATCGCCAGAGTCGGGTGAACATTTTATTGGCAGTGATTGATCGATCGGCGGATCATATTGATACGTGTGTTGCCATCCATAAGATGATGTTTTACACAATTTGAACTCGTGTAATTATCATACTAATGACACGCGGAATTCCCCCAAATCTCTCACAATCCCCCCCA
>NW_017307860.1:355934-357062 GCF_000935625.1 Nanorana parkeri
AATTATTACTGACAGACTGGAGTCACCGGTTCTCACCAGCGAGTCCAATGCACATGACGGCTTAAGATTTAAAGAGGACCTGTCACTCATTCTACAATAAAATCCCGACGTGTCACAATATACGGCAACAGGATCCTTGTTCAGAAACTCTCCACCTGCTATCATTGAAAAGCCGTCCTTCAGCTCCAGTCAGTGACATTGTCTAGGCTGAGATGATGTCATCAGTCTGCTGCAGGCAAGAAGAAGCATTTTCTCAGTCTACCTTCTACCAGTGATCAGTCTGCTGCAGGCAAGAAGAAGCATTTGCTCAGTCTCCCCTCCCCCAGTGATCAGTCTGCTGCAGACAGGAGGAAGCATTTCCTCAGTCTCCCCTCCCCCAGTGATCAGTCTGCTGCAGACAGGAGGAAGCATTTCCTCAGTCTCCCCTCCCCCAGTGATCAGTCTGCTGCAGACAGGAGGAAGCATTTCCTCAGTCTCCCCTCCCCCAGTGATCAGTCTGCTGCAGACAGGAGGAAGCATTTCCTCAGTCTCCCCTCCACCCATGATCAGTCTGCTGCAGGCAGGAGGAAGCATTTCCTCAGTCTCCAATCCCCTCGTGATCAGTCTGCTGCAGGCAGGAGGAGGCATCTCCTCAGTCTCCCCTCCCCCAGTGATCAGTCTGCTGCAGACAGGAGGAAGCATTTCCTCAGTCTCCCCTCCCCCAGTGATCAGTCTGCTGCAGACAGGAGGAAGCATTTCCTCAGTCTCCCCTCCCCCAGTGATCAGTCTGCTGCAGACAGAAGGAAGCAATTTGTAACCTCGATGTGCCGCAGCCGAGCTCCCGGGAAAGGGACAACCGGTTCTATCATTCAGCAGATGACAAGACACCCGGAGCCTCCCTATTACCCATCATGCCCCAGAATATTATATAACGTCCAGAGAAATTCACATGGCAGCCGGATTATTATAGAGCGACACTAGGTATGACATCACTGGGAATGTATTATAAGGTATTAACCAATCAAATCACTCCGAGCGAACGCCCCAAATAATTACCATTGTCCTGAAATTTCACTAATTACATAATGTCACGGCAGATGTTTTTCTCTCGGGGGACATTAGAGTGTAAGCTCCTCTGTACAGAGACTG
>NW_017307861.1:0-5000 GCF_000935625.1 Nanorana parkeri
GGGGGGAGACAGTGAGAGGGAGAGAGAGAGGGGGGAGACAGAGAGAGGGAGACAGAGCAGAGAGAGAGCGAGGAGAGACAGAGCAGAGAGAGATAGAGGGGAGACAGAGCAGAGAGATATAGAGGGGAGGGAGACAGAGCAGAGAGAGAGAGAGGGGAGACAGAGCAGAGACAGAGAGCAGAGACAGAGAGCAGAGAGGGGGAGAGAGAGAGAGAGAGAGAGAGAGAGAGATTCTCAAAACCCCAACAGACCGGCCTCTACAACCTCCCACCATCATTCAAATGGACCAGACAGTCTACCATAACCTACAGAGAGGTCATCAACAGACCCGACATCAAAGAACAGCTAGCATACTTCCAAAACAACACCTATGTACTAAGTCCCCAGGGGGTGAACCGAGCAGCAAAGGACCTCCACAACATACTATACACCATCGCAGAGACCTCTAACATTAAAAAAGTCAACTTTCAAGAAATCATCCAATAAATAACCCAATAAATGGTTTGACACAGAATGCCGCACACTAAGAAACAACCTACGAACAGTCTCAAATAAAAAACACAGAGACCCCGACAACACCGACCTGAGGATCACTCATGGCGTCCTACAGAAAAACTATAAACAAATCCTCAAAAAGAAAAAACAAAACTTCATCTCCAAAAACCTTCAACAACTGGAACAGGCTCTTCAGGAAAACTCTTGGAAACCTGGAATCAAATCGGCTCAGGATCCAAGAAAAACAACCTCCACATCCAAAATGGCAACATCTGCCTCAACTACTTCAAGAGCCTGTACAAAGACATTCCCAAAGAGGAGCTAACTATGGATCAAGAAGACATCATCAGAAGACTACATGAACTGGAGGAAAAAATCAAGTATGGAACCAAGGCCTCATAGCACCCATCCATAAGAGTGGAGACCAGTATGATCCAGCCAACTACAGAGGGATATGTGTCAGCAGCACGCTGGGAAAACTGTTCAATAGCATTCTGAACAAAAGAATCCTCAGCTTCCTGACACAGCATAATGTCCTCAGCAGAAGCCAAGCTGGGTTCATGCCAAACCATCGCACTACAGATCACATCTACACCCTGCACAGTCTCATCAAGAACCATGTCCACCATACAAAACATGGGAAAATATTTGCCTGCTTTGTGGACTTTAAGAAGGCCTTTGATTCAGTGTGGCACCCAGGCCTGTTCCTCAAACTACTGGAGAGTGGAATAGGAGGGAAAACATATGACGTCATCAAGAGCTCATATAATGAGAACATCTGCAGCATAAAGGTGAATGGGAAGAGAACAGAATACTTCCGGCAGGCTCGTGGAGTTAGACAAGGCTGCAGGTTAAGTCCAACCCTCTTTAACATCTACATCAATGGACTGGCTGAAGCTCTAGAATCCTCCTCAGCACCAGGACTAGCTCTACATGACACCGAGGTGAAGTTCCTGTTGTATGCAGATGACCTCCTATTACTGTCACCAACAGAGAGAGGTCTACAAGACAGCCTGGAAGTGCTGGAGAAATACAGTGGGGCATGGGCACTACCAATCAACCATAAGAAAACAAAGGTCATGGTTTTCCAAAGGAAGAACACAAAAACCAAGAGTTCTTCTTTCACACTTAATGACTGCACTCTTGATGAAGCCAACAGCTACACATACCTCGGCCTAGAAACAAACCAATCGGGAAGCTTCAAACCAGCCATAGAGGCCCTAAGAGACAAGGCGTGTAGAACCTTCTATGCCATCAGGAGAAAACTCTACAAACTAAAACCGCCTGTAAGAGTCTGGCTTAAAATCTTTGATAGTGTCATCACTCCAATCCTCCATTATGGAAGTGAAGTATGGGACCCCATCACCTACCCAGACCAACCCAAATGGGACACAAGCCCAACAGAAATATTCTATCTGGAATTCTGCAAGCACCTCCTCCAAGTCCATCGGAGCACTTCTAACAATGCGTGCCGGGCTGAGCTGGGCAGATTCCCCTTACTTCTTGCAGTACAGAAGAGGGCGCTATCATACTGGGACCACCTAAACATCAGCAGCCCCAACTCATACCACCATAAAGCCCTACTGGCCAACCAGGACCACCCCAAACCATGTGGGCTGCAACAACTCATATCCACCTTGTTCATCCAAAGCCCCCATGAATGCAACCTGACCAAATATCAAATAAAGGGCATAATTAATGATTCCAGAGATAACTATATCAGAGACTGGAGACATGATATAGCAAACTCCCAGAAACTCATCATTTACCAATCATTACAGAGGGAATACAAACTGGCCCCATACCTGGAGGTACTACAGGACTCCAAGGACAGACAAATCCTGAGCCGTTACAGACTGAGCGCCCACAGCCTGGAAATAGAATCAGGGCAGCATAGACAGACCGACAAGCCAAGGGAGAGTAGACTGTGCCAGCAGTGTGACCAGGGGGCCCTTGAAGATGAAGTCCTCCTACAGCAGTGGTTCTCAACCTTTCTAGGGCCGGGACCCCTTGGTAACATTTGCCAAGTTGAGTTGACCCCCAACGGTAAAATTTAGGGATGACAGCGACATCTGGCGGCGTGGCGGGAGAACTGACACTGCTGCGCTGGGAGAGGGCTGAGGAGGACTCTAACCTAGCACAGCAGAAATCACACAGCGACCCACAGGTTGAGAACCACTGGCGTACGCGGTCAGAATAAAAGAAAAAAACACCATAGTAATGCATAGCTAGATTCATATTGGCTATTTCACTTTGCAATAGCCAATAGCAAACTAGCTATTGCACCCGCCCTCTGCTGCTGTCAATCACTAGAAGAGGACCTGATGGAGAACTGCATGTCTCCCTCTGCTGATTGGCAGCAGCAGAGGGTGGGTGCAACATCTAGTTTGCTATTAGCTATTGCAAAGTGAAATAGCCAATAGGAATCTAGCTATGCATTCCTGTGGTGGGTTTTTTTTCTGACTTACGGTGGCCAGGCCCCCGATGTCAGAAAAGGGAAAGGTTTACTCTGCTTTACACTTTCCGGGAGAAAGTGTTTCTTTCCCGGCGGCCAGGAGCCGCTATCTAAGACCCCGTTCACATATAGCGACATACCTTTGCAGCGGCCGGGATAGCGCGACTTTCGGGGCGACGTTCCAGCGACGATCCAGCGACGGTAGCGTGACCTTCTCCGTCGGGCTCCAAAGAGGGACGGAGCAGAGAGAGAGAGGGGCGGGACGGAGCAAAGACAGAGGGGCAGGGCGGAGCAAGGAGAGAGGGGCAGGATGGAGCAGAGAGAGAGAGAAAGAGGGACAGAGAGAGGGGGGCAGACAGAGCGAGAGACAGATGGAGCAGAGAGAGGGGGACATACAGAGCAGGTGGAGACAGACAAAAGAGAGTGCTAGAGAGAAAGTTTAGAGACTGTTTTACCTTTACAACATGTGTAGGAGCAGCAACATGAGGAGAGACCTTGTGATGACTCAGAGGAAGTTCTTCTCCTCTCTGCTCTGTCACAGCTGCTACTGATCGTCTTCTTAGTGGATTACATTTGACAGATAACCCTCAGAGTCGGATTAAAGTTCCTCTGGAGTGAAATTTGAATTTCTAGGACTCTGGCCTATGAAAGACCAAGGCCAGGTTTCTCAATGCGCCCCCTACCCGCCAAACCTCCCCATGGAAAATGGTAGACCTGCAGGCCAAGATCACTTGTACAAAACAAGCGGTGGCTTCTCCGCTGTAGATTTAGCTCTGCTTGCCCAAAGCAGAGCTAAATGTAGAAAACAACTACCTGCCCGGCGCCCAGAACTGAATATCCCGGGCATCAGGAGATAGGAATTCCACACCCCTGCTGCCCCGGTACTCCCTGCTGCCCCGAGGCCGGGCCTTGTGGGAAATCCGGCCCTGCACCTCTGCATTAACACAATAAATGGAAATCACTTACAAAGATGGGAATGGGCTTTAAATGGCCAGTAGTGGCCTACAAGTGGTAACACAGGGAACCTTGGGGGAGGGGAATGGAGGTATAGAGGGGAGCACTTTCCTCACCCCCTGCGAGTCAGGGACATTCACGAGGATGGGGGTTTGGGTTACATCATGCGGATATGCCACTGTCCTGGACCTCGATAACACCCTGCAGCTAACCCAATCATTTGGACCAAGTGCCAAGGAGGGAGCCACATGCAGGATCCAGTGCCTGAAGCAACATTACGGGGAGGGGTAAGTAACGGGGAGCTGTAAGGTAGCTAGGCGCAGCCATGACACAGTACAATTAAACCTTTTTTGCATATATCTACTGCTAGCAAGCAGTAGGGATGGGCTCGAACATCACTAGTTCATGTGTTCGGCGAGCTTTCCACAAGGCACTGCTCAGTGCATAGTGCCTTGTGAGAGCCCTGATTGAGCAAAGCAATGCATCTAACCACAGGTCAGGTGCAGGACTTGAAAAATCAGCTCGTCCTCTTGTCTGTGACGAGAGGACACCGGAGCTGGATGAGTAGCTTTCCGGCCAGCCGTTGTAATTATACGGCCGTCCGGGAGCTTTACATTGAAGCAATCGGGCGCTTCTAGAGATGATCGATTGCTTGTATTAGCTGTGGTCGCCCCCCCCCTGCAGCCCCTGCTGTCACTGCCGTTGCCGGTCCCGAGATCCGCTGTGTCTGGGAACGGCACAGCTGTTCTGTGACAAGAGTCAAGTACACAATCTCCCTTTGATCTCCTCTCCGGTCCCGAATGCAGGAAGTGATGTATATTACATCACTTCCGCATTCAGCAGACATTCCCAGCTTCAGAAGCTGGGGAGCAGCTGGTGAAGCAGATCTCTGCTTCATCAGCTTCTCTGGGGGTCCCTAGGTGACATTAGGTAGGGGTCTTGGAGACCCCTGATGTCTCCCTAAAGAGGACCTGTCATGTAAATTGGGGGGTTTCATAGCCCCCTATGTGATAGCAATAAAGTTAAGTGTAAAAAAAAAAGTAATAAAAAATTAAAGCATACATTTAAAAAAAAAAAAAAAAAAAAAAAACCAATT
>NW_017307861.1:5128-19984 GCF_000935625.1 Nanorana parkeri
AAAAAAAAAAAAAATCACAATTTTTTTTTTTAGTCCCTCGTCCCCCACATACACACGCAAACATGCGCCAGGTGCGCCTACGTGCGAAAACAATGATTGCACCTATTGTGTCGCACGTTACATAGCACCGCGAATGTCGGAGTGTGAGCAATAATTTTAGGGCCAATAATCACTGATAACAATAAACTGATGAGCGGTAAAAGCGTCACCTGTGGCCAATTTTCCATGTGGTCGTTTTTTGAGATTTTGCGGCCGCACACAATTTTAAAGCTTGACATGTTTGGGGTCTATATGCCTGACGTGACCCCATCTTTTATATTTTACCAAAAATATGGGTAAGAATAAATGTTTTTTTTTAACATAACGTAGGGAAATTTTAATTTTATTCGTAATTTTTTAAATTATTTCTGTGTTGTATGTTTTCTGTCTATTTTTTTTTTGTGTCAGTGGCGTCGCTGGTGTTCCTCCTTCTGCGTCACCAGTGTTCACATTTTTTTCTTTTTCAGCAGCAGGTTCTTTTGCTGCCTCATTGCTGTTCCCCCTTCCCTGTTACAGGTGTTACCGGGTTTTTTCTTTGTCTTTATAATAAACCATTGTGCAACAGTTTATAGTGCACCAAGCACCACATGCAATAAAGTATTGCACCCAAGCACCAATTTCTCATCCCACATTCTCTAATAAAATGTTATAATCAGCCCCACGTCATGTCTGAAAGGCCAACAAGGAGACAGGTGTGTGGCAAGTGCATATAATTTGAATCTTTTACAACAGCGCCCATTCCTGCGCTCATGAAGAGTAAAGGTGCTCATACACCTGCCGATTATCATACGATCGTATGATAATCGGCAGGGGTATGGGCAGCGTGCGACCGCATCTACTGTACGGTCACAGGACTTTCGTCATCCTAGCACGCTGGTAAACCTGCCGAAAATCATACGATTTTCGGCGGGGTGGTAGCGTGCTCGGAAGAAGCTGTGACACCCCCCCCGAAAATCATACGATTTTCGGCGGGGTGGTAGCGTGCTCGGAAGACGAAAGCCGCAAACGCACACTGCCCGCTCAGCATTGCAATCATCGGCAAGCCCTCCCTCAGCAGGGAGGGCTTGCGATGATCGCAAGTACGATCTGCCTGTCCAAGATGGGCAGGTCGTACGAAATTGTAATCACTTTACTTACAACCATCGAACAAAGTTGTAAGGTGTATGGCCATCTTAAAGGAGAACTATGGGGTTAAGTCTTTTCCCCATAGTTCTCCTTAGGGTAACAGGAGGACACAAACTAGCGTCCTCCCGTCACCCTAAGCTTAGTATACCGCGAGCTGTAGCTCGCGGTATACTGAGACGCCGCAGCTGAAGCGGATCCCGACAATTGTGCCGGGATCTTCCCAGCTGCGTGAGTGACAAAGGCAGAGCCAGCTGTACCCGCCCCTCCCCCGTCCGTTCCACCAGTCAGCGCTGGCGGATCGGAGCGGGGAATCCAGCTCCTCCCCTGTCACGGCAGAGAGCCGTGACAGGATCGAGAGGTGAGCGAACGCCGGTATGTGTTCGCTCACCTCCCGATCTACTGAGCCGACCTGTGACAGTCTCATTGTCACAGGTCGGCTAGAATTATGAGGTGAGTGAAAATCACTCACCTCATAGTTCTCCTTTTAACTGTGAGGGGTTACAGTGTGGAGGCACCAACACCAAAGGCCCATTTTTTTACCACACCTGTGTGTGTGACAGGTGCATAGAATTTGAATGTTTAGAGCAGGGTCCAAGAATAAAGGTGCCCATACACCTGGCGATTATCGTGCGATAATCGCGGGTGATCCCGCGATTGTACGTTAATCGGCAGGTGTATGGTCGCAGCATTTACTGTACGGTCGCACGACTTTCGTCTTATGAGCACGCTAGAAAATACGTCGCAAATGATTGGTAGCACGCTCGGAAGACGAAAGCACACTGCCCGCTCAGCATTGCAGTCACTTAGCGGGGAGGGCTTGCGATGATCGCAAGTACGATCTGCCTGTCAAAGATGGGCAGGTCATAAGAAATGTTAATCACCTTACAACCATCACACAGTGAAAGTCGTGCGATAGTTGTAAGGTGTATGGGCAGCTTTAGTCTGAAGGGTTACGGTGTGAAGGCACTACCAACACTAAAGGCCCAATTTTAAAGCTCCTGTTGTTACTTTCATTCAACGTCTGCAAAAGAGGCACCAGAATTTATCCAAAAATCTATAACCTTGTTCCGAGTGTCCTACCATGTGGACTCTTCATACAGGGTGCCTATCCAAGCAGTTGATTACAAGATTAAAGTGACATTAAAGTCAAATTTTTTTCCCCCTCCCCCCAATGTTAAGTAAAGCACTTACCTTAAATGATGTCTCTTAATCCGATCTTCTTTCCTGTCCTTTTCAGCCTTCTCTCCAGCGCTGGGGCGAGTCTCCGATCCATCGCTGACTCCTCTGTCCTTGCTGGCACTTCCGATCCTGCAGTGTCTGCATGCGGGTGCACGCGTCCATAGACTTACCTTGCGTCTCTCCTCGTCTCCTAGGCGAAAATCCAAACTGTGCATGCGCCCGCCCTAAGATGCTTTGCACCGCTCGAGCAGTTTCGGACGGGAGCGCACGGCGAAGACAGGTGTAAGTGTAAACCGCGTTTAAAGCGGGGTTGTTTTTTTTTACATATATCTACTGCTTGCTAGAAGGGTTTAGAAACCCTTTAAGGGAAAACAAGTTACCGACAATTCAATTATAATTTTCTTTTCTTTAGAAATTTCAGTTTTGCTGCAGAAGGTACTTCGTATAGATGTGCCACTTTACAGGCAGTTTAAAGGAGAACTATGGGGGTCAGTGTTTTTCCCCATAGTTCTCCTTAGGGTAACGGGAGGACACAAACTAGCGTCCTCCCATTACCCTAAGCTCAGTATACCGCGAGCTACCGCGCTAAGACACCGCAGTCGGAGCGGCTCCCGACATGGACGTCGAGATCCGCCCAGCTGCGTGAGTGACAGCTGGCTCTGCCTGTACCCGCCCCCTCCCCCGTCTGTTCCGCCAGTCAGCGCTGGCAGATCGGAGAGGGGAATCCAGCCCCTCCCCCTGTCACGGCAGAAAGCCGTGACAGGAACGAAAGGGGGGCGAACACGGTCTGTGTTAAGTCAGCGCTGGCAGATCGGAGAGGGGAATCCAGCCCCTCCCCCTGTCACGGCAGAAAGCCGTGACAGGATCGAGAGGTGAGCGAACCCGGTATGTGTTCGCTCACCTCCCGATCTACTGAGCCGACCTATGACAGTCTCATTGTCACAGGTCTGCTAGAACTATGAGGTGAGTGGAAATCACTCATCTCATAGTTCTCTTTTAAGGGGACCACCAGGCACGATATTTAAAGGAATTTTTTATTTCACTTTAAGCAATGTTAAAATCCTTTAAAAGCGGTATTTCTTAAGTGTTTTCTTCATTGATTCCAGACCCCCGGGGCAGTACCAGAATCCCCATACACTTTTTATGGCCAATAACTTGCATATAAGCCTTCAAAATGGGGACATTTGATTTTACGAGTTCTGGTCCCATAGAATTGTATTGAGTTCTAAGTTCTTGTAAGAACTTTTTCCATGTTCTAAAGCTCGAGTTAGAACCAAACTCAGGTGTGTTTGGACCATCACTAGCAAGCAGTAGATATATGCAAAAATATATTTTTTAAAGTTACCAAAAAGGTAAAAACATACCTGTGTCTCCGCCGCTCGCTCCCGCCTGAAGATTCCTGCTGAACGGCTGCTTGAGATGGAGCTGGCGCATGTGCAGTAGAGATCTTCAGCGGGGAAAAGAGACACAATGGAGCTGAATGCACGCAGCCGGGAGCGTGCATGTCGGACAGACAATGTGGGACACGAGGAGTCTGCCCTGGATCAAATATAAGCGCTAGAGGGATTCCTAAATTCAAGTGGTAGGAAGTAGATGTGGAAATTTGTGACTTTAAAAATAGAATTGTTGAGGAAAAGCACATTTAAGGACAAACAAAGCTTTCTTTTTGTGATATTGCCTTACAAAAATGATTTTTACTACACAGGAAGAGTGATCATATCAGAAAAACTACTGTAATAGTGTTGTGATCTCTTACAATGATGAAGGCAAGATACTTTACTCCAAAGGGAACATAAGAGCAACTGCTGCCATTGTTTCCTTTGTTGCAAGCACATGGTTTCTTTTTTCCACAGCCCCATTTTGCACCTTGGAGAAGTTATACTGTACCAGAAAAGATTGTTCCACGCCACTTTTAAAACATAAGTGACAGTTTCATAAATTCTGTTTACACAATTAAAAACGTGAACAAAAGATATAGCATAAGCAAAGCTTTTAACCAAAATTCTGTGCAAGCACAATATGGCGTCCTCGCTTTCTTCCTGCATCTCAGAGAACCGGTTCACGCACTAATCATGAACAGCCAATCACAGGATAGGACGCTCTTCCGCCCGCGCTAGTGGCGGCTCCGTCCTAGCAAAGACCGCGCGTATTCAGCAGCTAGAGGGGGAGGAATTTACTGATTAAACCATAACGAGTAACGTAATTTATTCGGTAACCTTTTATTACATTCATAAAACGTGATTGTTTTTACAGCCCGATTTCTGATATACCAATATGTAAAAAACAAAAGTGCATCTGTCGAGAAGGAAGTAGATGGTACAGTCCGTCCTGCTCATTAATTATTCATACAGTGGGCGAGGCTACACAGGCTATATAAGCAGGAGTCCGGGGAATCCTGCGCACTCCGCATTGCTGTTTCCTGACTGTTCTGTTCTGTGTACGTGAATAAGGTAATGTACCGCTGGTGGTCGGGGGAGGATTCGGTTATTATTTGGTCTCTACGTGTATTTTACACTGTAAGCATGCTCGGGCGGTTTCTTTTAGTGGTAATGTGATGTTATTTGTACAGCGGGGCGATGGGGTTTCTCCTATCTGTGTACACGGGGTTGGGTGCCGAGAGGGTATTCCCGTGCTGTTAGCGGAAGCAGCGTTGAAGTCCTGGCTTCTGCTTTACCGCGTGCTTGGGCGCGTATTCCCGGCGATGGTTGATACCGGGTAGTGGCCCGTGACGCAGTGGGGAGGATCTTGCTGGAAAGTGACGAATCATGGTCGGCGGCCATTTTGTGAACACGTTGGGCTCATGTGCCGGCGCCATTTTGTTTCCTCGCAGATCTCATCATGTCGTCTAACGATGGAAAGCTTTTTATCGGTGGCCTTAGCTTCGACACAAACGAGCAGAGCCTAGAAGAATTATTCGGTAAATACGGACCGGTCAATGAAGGTGAGCTTATATGAATATTTTAATTGCATTTATGGCTTAATTTTCCGTGCCTGGGCTTTAGTGACGCTTGTATGTCTCTTTAGTGGTTGTGGTGAAAGATCGGGAAACCAACAGATCTCGTGGATTTGGTTTTGTCACATTTGAGAATCCTGACGATGCAAAGGATGCTATGGATGCAATGAATGGAAAGGTAAGTGTTAAGGTTGGCTTGTGCAGTCTTTTATTTATTTTGTGCATTAGGTTTTTCAATGGAAAACAAGGCAGACAATAGAACACATGTAGTATTGGATACAGCATGATTAGAAGAGCTAAAATATTTATAACATTCTAAACAATATAGGCTAACCAACAAGGACAAATATACCCAAGAAAGAATAGCTAGACGAGGGAAGCTTGTGCGGTTATTAAAGTTAAGTTTGTTTTATTGGGGGTTTTTTCCCCATGCTGCAGCTAGACAACCCTGTCCTGTGGCACTGAACTTTGCTAAGTTAAAGTGATTATGGTTGAAAGCTCCCCAGCATCTAGCACAATTGCTGGGTGTGGGAGATGCATTCCCCCTCACTTGTGCATTGATTCCTTATGCTCAGCATCCAAAGACTTCTGGAGTGCCAAATGCTGGCATCCCCACTGCACCCTTGTGTCCTCTACAGGGGCTGCTCTGTTGCTACTGTTATCTCTGTAGAGGTTAACGACCCAATGCACAGTGGCACTGAACATCTCTAGGAAAGATTAGCTCTTCAAACTAGTTTGGCTATGCACTGAGCAAATTTTGGCAAGTTCTTTGTAAAGCAGCTGACATTTTCTAAGTGGGTGGCCCTGTCTATGTACTCACACTGATATCCTTAGATTGAAGATTCGTAGGAGTTTGGCAGAAAATTGTGAACCCAACAGCACTTGTGTCCAATCAAATGCAGATATGGCCGTCTGTCAATGCAATTGCTAGTGGGAGATTCTTCCCCTCATCCATACTAAACAGGAATCTGTTAGGATTTTATCCCTTCAGCCCAAAAGCTGAAAGAAAACATCTACATCTACAAGTGTATTTCGTAGCTTTAGGGCTAGTTCACACCAAGCGCGGAGCAGGTGCTGACCAGATCAGAATTGCGTCCAATGTATTCCTATGGTATTTTTAGCTCCAGTTCACATTGCAGCGTGCAGATCCAGAGCAGGTAAAAAACTGCAGCAAGCCCTATTTTACCTGCTCTGGATCTGCAAATGCCTGGAACGCACTGAAAGCCCATGTTAAGCTTTAAAAAACAACTTTTTTTAGCCAAAAACGGATCTAAAAGACTAGCGTGCATGTGCAGAAACCTGACCGCATCTTCTCTGCATTTGGTGTGAACAAGGCCTTAGGGTCAGGACAAGTATTTTTGTTTCAAGGCCTTTGTGAAAAGGGCCACAGCCATTGTAGTGTATGAAGGAACTTTAAACTGCAGTATAATTTTTTGCCTACCTACTAATGCAACAATCCTTACTTTTATTCTTAGTCCGTGGATGGGCGTCAGATTCGGGTTGATCAGGCAGGAAAGTCCTCCGGTGAAAGACGAGGAGGCTACAGAGGCGGCTCATCTGGAGGAAGAGGGTTCTTCCGTGGAAGCAGAGGTCGTGGTGTGTTTAATAATGCTTTAATACTTTTTGGCTGTAGGGGCATTGAAGGTGTGTAATACACCTATAAGTGGAGAAAATATTTTGTATGGAGTTTGCATATTTAACTGCACTTAGAGCCTCATTTGAAAACCTATGATAAATCAGTGCTAGGAATGCAGGCAGTTTGTAGTGTCAGAAGTATTGGTTTTCATTTTCAAGCTGACTTCTGTGGTGGCACTGGATGCTTTCTACTGCTGGCCACAAGTCTATGGGTGGTGGGGGGAGGTGTCACTGAGGAGCATTTCTGGCGGCAGTATCTCCTCCCCACTGGGTGTCGGCTGCAGCAGTCTTGTGTCCTTCATACAGTGGCTCCCTGTGAGGAGGAGAATGGGAGGGGTGAAGCTGGGGGGAAATTGAGCTACGGAGCTGTCCTCGCATCTGTGTTCCCTCCCATCCCTGCTGGGAGCAGCAGAGATCAGAAAGGACACGGAGCCTATGAAACAATCAGCTCATCTATAATTTCGATTCTCCGATTATCTGTTAAATTGATACAGGTCTGACATCAATGTTTGGAATTTTTTTAGTGTAGGAGATGCAATGCAGTTTGTGTGTTAGAGAAAGATGAGCTCTCTTGATTTGTCAGGAACAGGTAGTTTTCTTACTGTATAGCATTGCTTCACAGATATACTGAGGGCACTTTTATCAAAACGGTAGTGGACAATTTGGAGCTAGACATCTAGATTTTTCAGACTGTGCTCTCTGCATATCTTTCATAAATGGGCAACTGGTTGCTTAGCTGAAGCTGCTAAATGAAGTTTTTCTGTGTTGCTATAGTAGAACCAAGTAAAGTATATTTTTGTTCCGTGGTTAAGGTGGTAGTGACCGTGGTTATGGAAGCACCCGTTTTGACAGCAGCAGCAGCAGGAGTGGAGGCTATGGTGGTGGATCCCGGGATTATTATGGCGGGTAAGTTTACTTTGAAGGTTTTTGCATGCCAGTCATTGAATACTAGTTCTGGTTTTTTATTTTTCTTTTTTGATTCTTAGTGGGAGGAGTCAAAGCTATGGTGATCGCTCAGGAAGCTCCTACAGAGACGGTTATGACAGCTATGGTAAGTCCTGGCAGAGGGGTGTAATGTGAGACTTTTGGGGACCTAACTACTCATAGTGATATCTGGAAGGGCTTGTGAATTAGTCTCAGCAGCCCAACAAATGCATGCGTGCAAGTGTTGCTATCAAGTATTTAAATTCTACAAACACTATTAGCAGTGGGCTTTGTGGGTTGGGCTTAGTGTAGGGGTGTAATGCTGGGATCTGACGTCTTCAAGTGTCTTTACAACTGTGCCTGCTTCTTGTCCTCAGCCTCACACGACTAAAATACCTTCCTGACTCAAGATCGTCCTTCCAATGGCTGTATTTATAAAGATTTTTGGAGCTTCGCTGAATCGTTATGTAGTATTTCTATTTGTTTTCACTTTTTATAAAAACTTGATCACTGCCTCATTGTGAAACAGCGGTCCCTATAGGTTTTTGACCTGGGATATCTGCTTTTATTAACTTTTATTTTTGGCACTCTTTTTTTGTTTTATAATGTTTATAAAAGTGACAGGAACTTTCCTTGTCATTGGCTGTTTCCTTGAGGCGAATTTCAGAAGTTTAATTTAAGTTATGTGGAGTGCATTGGAGGGGATCTACTCCATCAGCAACACTCGTTGACATTGCTTCTTGATGTTTGCTGTTGGACTGGATTTTTGCTGCAACTTGGGCTTTTGAGATGCCTGTTGCTGTACATACAGCAGGGGTTAATGGGCCCCACATGCTTATTTTTTTTATTACTTTGAAGACATTCCTTTAGTGTAACAAGGTAGCTTGGAGCCAGGGTGTGTTGTAAATAGTGGCTTTTCCTCCTTGATATACCTAAAGAGAACATCCTCCTTCCCAATCTCTCCAGTAATGTTTACCCAAAGTTCTTGAAACAATTTGTTCATATTGTCACTTTTTTACTGGACGATATTGTATCAAAGTGGTTACGAATTTCATGTACTCTTCATTTGGCTTCACGAAGCCTATTAAAAGACCATCTGAAACAAAAGTGCTTCTGACATTTACCTTCTGCACAACATGGATGTGACATAAGATGTTAAAGGTGTATTTTGTCTTGGAAAATTAGTTTAGTTTTGCTCATCTGTATAGCATCTGAATTAGATTTCACCTGAGAACTTGTGCTGTGCATAAAGCTGAACTCCAGATAATACGTTAAGGGTTCATTCACACTGTGTGCGTTCCGGTCTGATTTCGGCCGGAACGCTTTGCGGCCAGCTCAATATTTTGCTGGGTAGGAGGGGGCATGGCGGGCCATTGAAGTGTATGGTGCCGTAGTCACTCCCTTCGCCCACACTGGATCGCAGGGCACATTGGGCCTCCGGTCAAAATATTGCTTGCAGCATTTTGACAGGACCGCAGGCACAATGTGCCCTGCGATCCCGTGCGGGCAATCGCATTGCGGCCAGAGGGCGTGGCTACAGTGCCATTCACTGCAATGGCCTGCCACGCCCCCTCCTGCGCAGCAAAAAAGTGAGCCGTCCGTGATGCCAGACCAGAATGCACTGCATATGGTGTGAACGTACCCTTAGTGTGTGTAGGGTTGCAACTAACTTTTCATTGATTAGTTGGCCGATTGTTTTAAAAAAAAACTCAGACACTGAGTTTTTGCAATTTACATAGCACTGGAATTGCAGTACTGTGAGTTCCAGTGCAGGTGATCGCACTGTAGGTTGGAGCAGAGTTTGGGGTGCCATTGAGATGCACCTCCTGCAGCAAAATTTTAGGCCAAAAAGGAATGACTTCCAACTTTTTACTTTGATTTGATTTTTTCACAAGCCCCCTATGTGATGGCACATTGGAGGTGACATGTTCTCTTTAAGCTGACATTAGGGGTCTTTTAGGCCCCTAGTGTCCCCTTTACACTTCATTTGATTCAGCTGCTGAGGCAGCTGAATGTCAACATAGCAGGCAGTGGTTTGTAGCAATAGCCAGCCTATTATTGGTTGTTTTAAATTGCAATAGCTAATAGCAGGCTGGCTATTGCACCTGTCCACTGCCTGCTGCCACAAGTGCACATGTGCTTGAATGGCTTCTGTCAGGGAATGACAGCCCCAGCAGCTGAATGGAAACACAGCTATTGGCTTTTTCAAACTCAATCAGCAGAGGGGTCTGAAGGAGGGAGGTTTGGGGGAGCTCTCCTGGGCCAGTCCAAAGGCTTAGGAGTGGAATTGAAGATTTTCTCGCTCCTATAATTAACATGCAATGGAGCAGCCACTTCAGATCCTCACAGCCTCTCCTAACTTTGCAAAGAAATAAGCAAGTAGAAATGTTAACCCCTCAAACCCTAGCTCAAGTAAAGGTAATTTAAATCACATTCTAGTCCTGCTGTGCTGCACCTCACAGCCACAGAGCCGACTTCTGTCAGATGCTGACAAATCAACATTGCAGAGTTTGCTGCCAGACCGGGTGTGTGGTTATGTGGGCAGCAACGGGACTCTTAACCTGCCTGTCCGGGGGCGGGTGCTTTTTTTGGAGATTACGGGGAGTAGAGAATCAATCATGCTAGGAATAAATTTCAAAGGACAATGGAACACGTTTTGTGAGGCATGTCCAACGTGTGGTATGTGATGTAGGATGCCTCAGAGTAATGTCATGGGAGATAAAACTAAAGAATTTTGTTCATCTCTTGGTATCATTTCTGAGCATTTTTTTTTTTTTTGCAAAACCAGAGAGATCTTTATATTAAATTTCAAGTACTATGCTTGTTGCACTCCTTACCAATTATGTCGCTTGTAGTGGGGGGTGACTGCGGATGGCGCCGCGAATGTCAGCAACATTGTAGAAATGTCACCAGCACACCAGTCCTTTTAGGATAGCAAAAGCTTCATTTATTGAAGTTTTTTGTCCTATGACCAAACAAGCGCTTTCGGGACCACACAGTCCCTTCATCAGTCAGTGCTGAAGCCTGATGAATGGACCCTGTGCGGTCCCGAAAGCACTTGTTAGGTCATATGACAAAAAACTTCAATGAATTAAGCTTTTGCTATCCTAAAAGGACTGGTGTGCTGGTGATATTTCTACAATTTTTATATTAAATTTAAGCTCATCCTGGAGTTCAGCTTTCACATACTGCTCACAGTAGCAAAGAAAAGCCGGTTTAGGAACACACAAATTATCCAATATGCTGCCACATATAGTAGTCTTCAAATGTAGTGAGGCTGCCTATTTAGAATGTATATGAAGAAAGCATGTTAATGTATGGTGGTATAGCCTGCCACCAGACATAGCAGCCAAAGGTCTCATCTCACTAACTACAAATGTAACCTGTTCACACACAAGGTGTCTACAGTGCAGAGGCTTGTTAAAATGGATTTGACATTAAGAACAGACTGGGTACTCCAGAAAGATACAAAAGGAGAATGGTTTTCTTATAAAACTTTAAAAAAAAAGCTAATGGTTTTTGGTTAAACATTTCCCTTTTGCTGTCTAAGTAAAGAAAAAAAAACACCCTTTTCTTTGTACAATTTTTTTGTATTCCATACCAAGTTATTTTCTGGATTGTTAGTGATCTAGCCAAGCTTTTCATACACCGTATTAGATGGTAAAATACTGTTGCCACTGAGAATCCTCTATTAAAGTACAGAAGTTGCAGTTTCCTTGGAGAAGTCAAGTGTTGTGCATCCTGTGGAGCCTGTCGAAAGCTGCTCATGGCTAGTTCATATGCGGAATTAGTCTGGTAATTGGAGGTAACTCTTTTGCTCATGTCCATACCTATTCCTCAAGCTCATGTTGTGCCTGTGATTTCTTTGCCTCCTTCACACCAATATTAGGTTGTCATATTAGTGTTGCTGTGTATCCCCTTTACTGGGAACAATTTTTCTAGTATGCCTTAGTTGCACCACCTCCAGTCTTCAAGTAACCCCAAATCTTAAAGCCTTTTTACTATGTGCTGGGGGAAAAAATGTTAAGCAAACCGTTTGTCTAGCTGGCTTAATCTGAATTGATGGAATATTCCAGTCCAGTACACTTTCATAACTTAAAATAGCCTTTTATTGACAAGTTCTTCAAACCCTTCTTATAGATCTCATTAATGTGCATGTGCAGTGATGGACTACAGTCCAAGCTAAGTGATTGTGGACATGCCTTATATTTATGGCAATCAGGCCTTCAAGCTGCTTTTCTGTAAAATAATTATTACTGTGTAACATTTTTGTTAAAGTGGAACTCTGGAGAACTGCCAAATACATTTGAAATGGATATGTGAACTGGCTTGCTTTGGAGAGGATTTGTCATTCTTTTCAGCTTTGCAATTGGTATATCTAGCCGCACTGCAGGGAAGAAAATTTCTTGGCAGTACCCTTACTCACTGTACAGAGGTGCTGATTCATTGTGCAGTAAGAGGCTGAAGGTAGAGATTATACTGTAATCTGCAAAGCTAGACTAGAAAGTGGGATCATATCCTTGCTGGGCAGCATGGCAGGGTAACGTTAATCACAAGTTTGCCTGAACAGACTTGCAAATCTTTTAGTAAAACTGTTGAGGGCAACACCTAATCTGGAGTTCCTCTTTAATATATTAACAATTGAGGGAAGCATCGGCAACCATCATGCAAGAAAGTAGTATTTTTGTAAAGAGCAGAGCCTGACATTTTTCCCATTTTGTAAATAATTTGACTTGTCTGTGTTAACATGTTGGCAGGTTTTTTTTTATAATATGGGTTTTAATATTTAATTTTTTATTTTTCAGGTTAATATCTGTTGCCGATCATGATGTGCCTACATGATTGACTGACTGCAAGGAATGGTCTGCGATGCTGGTCATCAAACGTAATGTGAGGTCAGTGTACTTGCTAAAGAGGCCTATTTAGGGCATTTTAGAAAAAGTTGATGGTAATCTAACAAATGCGACACTTGGCAATGTACACCTGCAGAGAATTGTATTAAAGTTGTTCCCACTTTAAAGTGGCTCATTTCAGTGAGCATATCATTTTTACTTGGTGTACGGTACACCATAAAAAAAAATAACTTTCCTTTTATAGACATCTTAAACCTAAGGATATTCCAAATATATCTATACATTTATGCATAGAGAACCACATGCATATTACAATCACTCTTTTCTTGGACTTGTTCATCTATTAATGTTCCCCTGCTGTATCTATACCATAACATTGTATACATTCCCTTTTTGCCATGTTTGTCTGGGGTGCCCCAGTATTTTGACTATTTTCTCATACATAACCACTTTCAAGTCTTTCTTCGCTTTGGTAGGGTTCACTGCTGAAGTCCATTTACATGCTATGATTTGACAAGTCACAAACTTTTCATTATATTGCCAACTTTTCATTATATTCCATATTTAAAGATTCATATACACCCAGTATACATGTCAATGGATTATTCATAATTTTCACCCCATAAATTATGTAAATTTTGTCCAGTATTTCTTGCCAGTAACTTTAGTTTCAGGCACCTCCACAACAGGTGTATCCATGACCCTGGTTGGCTACCAGATTTTGGACACTTAGAATTTTCCCTTATCCCTATTTTGAACAGAGAAGCTGCTCCAAATATTTGTCTGCTCCGGTTTTGATAAATTCCCCTCAGTGTAAATGGTCAAAACTGGATCAGCCGTGTCCCTCAGCTGCGCCAGCCCCCCCAACAAGTCCTATTAAGGTGCCTTTGACAAAACTTTTTTTGACCTGATTTTTGCTTGCTGGTCTAAGGCCTTGTTCACACCAAGCGCAGAGCAGTTGCAGACCGGATCAAAACTGCGTCCAATGTATTCCAATGTTATTTTTTGCTCCAGTTCACATTGCAGCGTGCAGTTCCATGGAACGCATCAAAAACGCTTTCAAATGCCTGGAACGCACTGAAAGCCCATGTTAAACTGATAGAAAAAAACTTTTTTTTTTAAACGGCCCCGGAACGTGGCACAACCCACTGCAATGCATGTGCAGAAACCTGAGCTGGTCTGCTCTGCATTTGGTGTGAACAAGGCATTATAAACACTTGAAATGTTCCCATTCACAACTTAAAGTGGAAAAGCTGTAATCAATATAAAGGTGTTTGGCTGCAAAAAATTGAAATACAATTTGTAGTCTGACGGGTGAAGATGCTGTTCACTAAAGTATGTTTGCAATTGCTCTCGGGGGTTGGGATTTCACCTTCTCTGGAATTAGTGGTTGTGTAGGAACATTTTCATAAATTCTAATTTTATTTTTTTCTTTTGCAGCTGGTCTTGCTATTGAAGCATCTGAATGGAATGTTTTTGGTTTTTTTACAATCCTATTTTTACAATAAAATGTTGCTTGGAATCCATGGTTTGTCTTCTTTCGCAGTCAATACCTTTTTAAATGTCTGTTTTTTAAAGACTGGGAGGGGGGGAGATGATTGTTTTGCACATGGAGTGCAAGCGCTTAGTGTATGTCAAAGGAAAATTAAGGTATATTTTCTCTTCATTGAGGGACACAGGAATTTTGAGACATAGGGTTATGCCACTGCCTCTGAAAGAATTGTACATGAGGCAATGAGAAATTGTATAAAAAACCTGCCACTTTAAGGACAGAACACCTCGCAACTGCCAGTATCACTTGGTGTCCTCGGGAGAATGGATGTCTCCTTGTTAGTTTTTGTTCAGAGATCTAGGGCTTCCAGCGATTTCTGTACCGGATAGAATTCAATCCTGGGTGTTTTTGCTAGCTAGCCAACTTCACCTGCAGATTCATACCAGACAAAATCCTGAGTTGCTCTAGTCAAGACAGGCGAGGAAATTTATCAATCTCGAGCAGATGCCCATAGTGAAGACTTCTCTTTAATTTTGAAAGCTCCTTAATTGTTGCTTGCTCCAGATGCTATCTGCCCCAGTTTTGATAAATTCCCCCAGAATATTTCTGGTCTCGGTTCTCATTCATACTCCAGCGGGGGGGGGGGGGGGGGTTCT
>NW_017307861.1:23398-50609 GCF_000935625.1 Nanorana parkeri
GAAGCAGGTAGTTTCTGGTCTCCGTACTTTGACTTAAGCATGCAGTGGTCCATTGTTCCTGTTGGAATCATTTTAATATTCAAGGCCGTATTAACCTGGGGATTCCTGTTCTGTCGGGAACAGAGCTGTGGAGTTGAGTAAAGAATGTATTGCCTCATGTTTAAAAGGTTGGTTGTTTTCCCTCCATTTCTATGTTTGCTGTGTGCTTTTAGACTCCTATTTGGCTAAATGCTTTTGTGAAGTTTGAATTTAAAAATGTTTTTTTAAATTTCCCTGCCATCTCTTAAGAGCACCTGACTCCATTTGAGGATACCGTTTGGTTTTTTTATTCACTTCAGATGTGCGAGCATACGCTATCTCCGGTTTCCGCTCAAAACACTACACCACTACAGCATTTTCTTCCCATTTTTCTTTATCCACAATTTCATGTCGCTTATTGTGGGAAAGATTTTACTGTTACACAGCCATTATTCAAATATTCTACTGTTCAGCATGTAGTTGCAGTACCACATAATTCCCCCCTCCAGACACCAGTCGGAGCTTTTGAGTCTGAATGTCTGGGACGGGACTGTCATTAGCAGGGCATTGTGTGACAATGAATTTTCTCTATCCATTGAGGGACACGGCTCTGAATTCTGAAATGTAGGGTTATGCTGCTGACACTAGGCAAACAAATACATGGTCACTTTAGGGCATAACCCCCTCAGCATCTGTCAGCCTCACAGTGGATGAAGAAATGTCACCAGCTCACTGGAGTAAAAAAATTGTTATAGGGTTTTTGAGGTGCCTGGTAAACAACAAATAAACCAACCAATTACTAAAATGTATCAAAGTTATTTTAAAAATATTAATAAACTTGTAGACATTCATGCTTCTTTCCTGATAATACCTCCAAACCACTACTCTAAAACATAGATAAGATGTATACAAAAAAGGGTAACTTGTGTGTTCCAATGAAGTTGCCTCTTTTAATGTTAGTACTTTAACACGTTTCACACTCCAAGCGCTTCCTCAGGAATTTCTGGGTTTTGGAGGAAATCTAAGTAACCATAGAAAAGTCAGTATCCCAAATTGTACGATATCCATTTAATTGATTTATTACAATTGTGCTATCACATAGGTTGAACTCGATGGACATGTCTTTTTTTTTTTCAGCCTAATTATATAGCGAGTTCAACAGGACCTGGGCTCAGGGGGGTCACCCTCCCAGATTGAACCCCTGGGTGAAAGGAACGAGTGACCAGGATCCCTAAAAAAAAAAAAAAGGGTATCAATGTATAGTGACTCATTTAAAATAAGAAACATTCCCATCTTGCATATAACAACTCCTGAGCAGTACATCTAACCACTATTCGGATGTCTCCCATAGTGCGCATAAGTTGTCCAGATCAAAAAGATAATATGACGCTACTGGGGAGAAATTAAAAATGGAAGTAAACGAGGAGACTGACCAACTTTATAGTCTCTCAAAAGATGGGCTGTGTATGATGTCTGTTAGGGTCACTCCTTCCACTGGTGTTCACGAGGCTGCTTTGTGGCCATGTCCGAGGATCAGCGGCTTGAGTGGGTGCTATAACGGCACAAGAGGTAATTACGTCATGGTGTATGGGAGGTTCCACTCGCACGCCATGGAATAGTGTGCGGTGGACGTTCCCACCGCCCCTTCAAACCCTCCTGCAGTGTTATGGCCAATGAAAGAAGCATGGATGCCATCTCCCAAAGGTCCAATAAACCCAATGATGTTTCTAACCCCCTAGCTCCCCCACTGGGTGAGAGGGGATATGCAGGTAAAGAGATGGAAATAGGATAAGTGGAGAAAATTGGTGCTGCTCACCCCAGAATGACATGAAGGGGGGGTGACAACGCCCATGCCAATTACCCGTAGGGGAGGGGGAGAATGTTTTTAGCCCCGTTCCCTAGCCCAATAATTCCCACAGCATCCCTTCCAGTCAGGTATATACAAGATCGCCCTCCAACGTGGCCGAAGATTGTAGAGCAATATCACCAATTAGTTTTGTATTAACTGAAATAACACACCATGAGGTGTCTAAACACAGTCGGCAATGTACTTGACAAAACAACAAATTCATAATTCGTGGTATGATATGTAAACAAGACATTGTTTCGCCATCATAATAAAATGAAGGAAGACAATTGTAAATGGCAATGAGTGGGGTGTTCTAAAGTTCGTTTGACCATTCACCAAAAAGATTGTTTACAAAATGTGTAAAAGAAAACCAGGAACTCCACAGAAATGTGAAGAAATTCTACGGTCTATTGAAAGTAAAAAATGGTGAGTATGATACCAATGATGTAATATTTTATATTGGTTTTCTTTTAAATATAGAGCAAATCGAAGATTTAGCGGCACTACGCCATATTGCCTTCCATTGTTCTTTAGATAATGTAGTACCCAGTGTCTCCTCACACCTGGTCATATATGAGTGTTTACCAAAGGTCTCTAGTAGGGTTAAGTAAGTTTTGGTATATCAATATCAAACCTCTGGAGGGAGCATGGGGTAGAACATAAGTTCTCAAACAAAGTGTGTGTTATCAAATGGAAGATTGGGCAAAATGTTTAAAGGAGAACTATGGGGTCAGTGCTTTTCCCCATAGTTCTCCTTAGGGTAACGGGAGGACACAAACTAGCGTCGGAGCGGATCCCGACATTGATGTTGAGATCCGCCCAGCTGTACCCTCCCCCGTCCGTTCCGCCAGTCAGCGCTGGCGGGGAGGGGGGAATCCAGCCCCTCCCCCTGTCACAGCAGAGAGCCGTGACAGGATCGAGAGGTGAGGGAACCCGGTATGTGTTCTCTCACCTCCCGATCTACTAATCCGACCTGTGACAGTCTCATTGTCACAGGTCGGCTAGAAGAACTATGAGGTGAGTGGAAATCACTCACCTCATACTTCTCCTATAATCTGCAAAAGGGTTTTAGAAGGTAGGTTGAATTCTTCCTGTATAATAAGAAAAAAGCGTTCTTGAAGTGAACAATTTAAATCCTTGAAACGAAAAATACCTTTTGTGTAGTTACCCCTGGGATCAGTGGGAAGAGAAACCTAACGGTAAATGAATGTAAAGAGAACCAAGGCTCTAAATCATCTTTTACTTTTCATCTGGTGGGTCATGACCCAAAATTGGGTCGCCACACGCCTTCCACTATTCTGGGTGAGAAACTCCTCTTCCTCCCCTTAGAGCAGCACTCTTAGTTCTTGTGCCAAGCAGCCATTCAAAATATGCAGCCTGGTGCCGATTGTCGGGATGGGATGGGGCTATGGCTGCGAGGGAGCTCCATCCATATGTGTATTGCTTACTGCTCCCTCATGTGTCCTGTAGAGATGCCTGGACCAAAGTGACATCACATTTTGGCTCCCGACACCTCTTCAGGGCACGCAAGGGAGCTTTACAAGCAATGCACATATGGATGGAACTCCGTCATAGTAGCCCACACTGGACCCCAGGCTGAGGATCCCCTCCAGTTCTTGTAAGGTAGGGGAACTGGGTAGACCTTACACACCAAAAATGTTTTTTTTTTAAAAATATGTGAAGATGTGTCTGGGGTTGTGTATGTATGGCAGTGTTTTTGAGGGCCTGTTCACACTATTACAGTGGGTTAATCACTTAGTACCGTGCAATTAACGCATTATACCTATCAATCCCACCTACTGTGAATTTTGGTGAGGGAGGTGTGTTGCGTTGCCATTCATTTAAATGGTATCCCAAACGCACCTCCCACCCACAGTTCGTACACACACACCGGAACGTGCAGTACCCTAATGCCATGCGGTCCATTGCAGTACAGATATTGCAGACTTGGGTCGCAAGTTAATGACCAAGGACAAATGTGGGTCCTGAGGTTACACAGGTTGAGAACCACTGATTTTAGAGGATGCAGGTCTTCAGGAATTCATATTTATGCCAAAAATGTCATGCACAAACACATAGAGCTAAGAAGGGCTGAGCGGGGAATACACTATATTGCCAAAAGTATTGGGACACCCCTCCAAATCATTGGATTGAGGTGTTCCAATCACCTCCATGGCCACAGGTGTATAAAATCAAGCACCTAGGCATGCAGACGCTTCTACAAACATTTGTGAAAGAATGGGTCGCTCTCAGGAGCTCAGTGAATTCAAACGTGGTACCGTGATAGGTTGTCACCTGTGCAATAAGTCCATCCGTGAAATGTCCTTGCTAATAAATATTCTGCGGTCAACCGTGGTATTATAACAAAGTGGAAGCAACTGGGAACAAGAGCAACTCAGCCACGAAGTGGCAGGCCATGTAAAATGACAGAGCGGGGTCAGCGCATGCTGAAGTGCGGATGTCTCCAACTGTCTGCAGTGTCAATAGCTAGAGACCTCCAAACTTCATGTGGCCTTCAGATTGGCACAAAAGTGTGCAGAGAGCTTCACGGAGTGGGTTTTCATGGCCGAGCAGCTGCATCCAAGCCTTACATCACCAAGTACAATGCAAAGCGCCGGATGCAGTGGTGTAAAGCACGCCGCCACTGGACTCTAGAGAAGTGGAGAAGTGTTCTCTGGAGTGACCAACCACGCTTCTCTGTCTGGCAATCCGATGGACGTGTCTGGGTTTGGCGTTTGCCAGCAGAACGGTACTTGCCTGACTGCACTGTTCCAAGTGTAAAGTTTGGTGGAGAGGGGATTATGGTGTGGGGTTGGGCTTGGCCCCTTAGTTCCAGTGAAGGGAACTCTTAAGGCGTCGGGATACCAAGACATTTTGCACACTTTCATGCTTCCAACTAGTGGCCATCCCCAAACTGTGGGAAAAGTTTGGGGATGGCCACTTCCTGTTCCAACATGGCTGCGCACCAGTGCACAAAGCAAGGTCCATAAAGACATGGATGAGCAAGTTTGGGGTGGAGGAACTTGATTGGCCTGCACAGAGTCCTGACCTCAACCCGATAGAACACCTTTGGGATGAATTAGAGCGGAGAATGTGAGCCCACCCTTCTCGTCCAACATCAGTACTTGACCTCACAAATGTGCTTCTGGAAGAATGGTCAAATATTCCCATAGACACACTCCTAAACCTTGTGTGTGTGTAAAGGCAGGCGTCCAAATACTTTTGGCAAGATAGTGTGTATATACACTGAGTGGCCAGATTATTATGACCACACATGCAGCAAGTGTTCAGGGACATGCAATGTCAATGCAATACTGATTTTAGTAATAAAACCATAAACTGGTGAAAAAAATTCTGTACGACTTGATAAATTATTCAATAAGACTTTTAATTTAAATCTTATGGTATGATTTAACAAGTAGTTCAGAATGAATGTACCAGTACATGGTTAACTTAGTAAAATTGGTATTGCATTTACATTGCATGCCCCAGAACACTTGCTGCATGGTGCATTACATTTTCAGCATATACAGTCTACATAAAATATAGACTTATGGGTCAAAAATCTGTATCGTAGAGCTCATTGCGTTGCAGAGTCCTGAATCCTTTGCATTGCAGAGTCCTAAATATACAGTATGTATATACACATATATTGTTTTTATTGTTTAGTTCGGGGGGAAAGTGATGTAGGTGGATACGGGGGTCTTGATCAGGGAGTGGGGGGCATCAGGTGATGGATGGAGGTGGGTGGGTTGTGGGGGCCCACCAGCAAAATCTTGCCAGGGCCCACAGTAATAAAGATGGCCCTGGTCACATCATGCACGTGGATTTTGTTTTCCTCCCCCTAAATCATTCCCTCCCAACAAATGCATTCCATCGTATCGCATGGTATAATTCTTGCGTGTTCGTCACCAGGAAGTGCCTGACCTTGTGAGTTGAACAGCACATACTCCTATTACTTCTTCAGGCAACATGATATAACGGTGTTTGTGTGCTGTGCTCTATTCATTAGCAAAATGCATGACACGTGTATCCATTCAAAAGCTTGGCACATCTAACACTTCTTTTTTTCCTTTTTATTTTTCCGTCATAGGATTAAACATTTTCACATATGTTTTGTGGGCAGGGGACCATGCTTTATATTACGTATGACCTTGACTGATATTCACATTATCAGTCCACAATAGGAAGTAAATACAATAGCGGGACAGCGTATTCCTTGGTTCCATCTAACATACTGTATGTATTATTTTTTTGTAAATTCTCTGTTTATTCATTGTCAACATTTTTAACGGTCAGTAGAAAGCAAAAAGACACAAAATCAGTAAGTGAGAAACACAGAAAAATATGCAATTTGATTGCAATGCAAATGTCAGAGATCTTACAAAGATCAATAGAAACAAAAAGAGCATTGATATAACATAACTGCATCACCAGGGTATCAATAAAATCAGTGATACTTGGCAGCCAGAGGTACAGATATAGAGCATGAAGAAATGGAAGAACTAGATGAGTAAACAAAACCGTTTGAAATGGGGAAAGAGGAGCAGAAAGATGAAAGGAGCAATACCAGGAAGAAAGAAAACAGAAGAGGAAAAAAAAAGGGGGGGGGGGGGGTAAATACACAGGGACGAAGAGGGAAAGTGAGAAAGCAGGAAGTCCCCCTCCCCTCAATCAGTTCCAGATATGGCAACCACATTCAGGGAAAAAGAAACAATGCACATAAAAAACTCAGACCCAAGGAGATTGACCCGACAACAGATCACTATATTCAGAGGAAAAGGTAAAGTCATGGCAATAATACCACGTCTTCCTGAATTGTTCTTATGATAGAGCAATGTGGTCTTCCATGTTTTCAATATCTGCAATCCGTTGGAACCACATCCAAACGGAGGGAGGCGAAGTCTGTTTCCACAGGAGCAGAATGCAAGATCTTGCAGCGTTAAGAAGGTGAATGTGTAAAGAGTGCTTGTATCGACTATTGTGAAAAGTCGTCGGAGAGATGCAGCAAGTATTTAGCTGGGTCAACACCCAAATTCACACCCTGTAGCTGTAAGACAATGTCATGTACCTTATCCTAAAACAGTGTTAGCACTGGACAATCCTAGAATACATGCAAGAAAGTACCCTCTGCCTGACCACAACGCCAGCAGAGAGAAGAGGCAGCCGGGAATATGCAATGAAGTTTACTTGGCACCATGTACCACCGAGTGAGCAACTTATACCCTGCTTCCTGATACTTATTGGCAATGGAGGCCTTATGTCCAAAATTAAGAATATAAGCTGTCTGTTCAGTGGTCCAGTAGACACTTAGGTCACGTTCCCATTGCAAAACAAAATGCGGACATAACCCTCAGGAGGATTCTGCAAGAAGGCGCGACTTAGGGAGAGGGTGTGGCGGAGTGGATTTTGTTTGGTGCAGATATTATCAAAGGGAAACAAGGTGACAGCAGGGCAACTAGCCTTTACAAGCTCACATAGAAAGTGTTGCAACTGCTGCGCCTTCCAGGGTCCAAGAGATGGGGAAATTAAGTGCCGTATATCTGCAATGGACATGGGTTCTCCTTCTGTATAAAAAGCACGAAAGACAAAAACAGTGTTCACATAATAAGGGGTTAAAACTAGAATCCTGAAAACTAGGGGCAAAATCGGATGACCAATGAGAGGAAGCATACCAGACCCAAGAGGTGGGGCAACGTGTGTAGCGGAACTAGCCAAAAATGATCTCATGGTCGCTGAAAAGAAAGGGTGGGAAGAAACCAGACCCAAAAGCTTTGTTGCCAAGCCACGGAAGGGCTTTCAAAGGGATGGAACTGAAGTCTCGTTCCAGTGAGATCCAGCGTTTGCATGAAAAATTCCTGCAACAATCCAAGACCTTAGCCGCATGAACGGCTTTGTAATATAAAAGGTTAAAATCAAGTCGATGTAACTTAGACCCCCAAACTGAAGGAATTCCCTAGACTGGACCGAAAGAAACTGTCTCGGGACATGAACAGGGATCGTTTGAAAAATGTAGCAAGAGACGTGGGACAATATTCATTTTCAGAATATTGTTCTTCCCAAACCATGAAAAACAGTCTTTACTCCATCGTGGAAGAGCACAAAGGGCCCTGGAAGTTGGCTGCAAAGAAATGAGAGGATGTTATTTGTATACCCAGGTAAGTAATGGATGAAGACTCCCAATGGAAAGGGAAAGAATTCCGAATATGACAGAACCTGCGAGCCAGGATTGAGATGTTCATTGCCCTGGACTTTTGAACATTGACCTTGAAGTAAGAGAGATCGCCATAGTGGCGAAGTTCCGTTAACAGGTGGGGAAGAGAAATGTCAGGGTTAGAGATGAAGAACAATAAATCATCAGCATACGGTGTAAGTTTATGTTCACCCGAGGGCGAAACATAACCAGTGATATTGGGGTTATTCCTGATGTGACGTAATAACGGTTCCAGGGTCAAAATAAAAATGAGGGGGGAAAGCGGGCAACCCTGCCTGGTACTATTACGCAGGTAGAATTGATCCCAAAGACATTCGGTAACTTGCACAGAAGGCGAGGGAGAAGAATAGATTGCTCTGATCTAGCAAAGCATGTTTGCCCCCAAGCACAAATAGGACAAAGTGGCGTACATAAAAGCCCAATTGACCCTGTTGAACGCCTTTTCAGTGTCAGTAGAAACCAGGAGCAATGGGACAAGTGCAAGCCCCATGAACGACGTTTAAGACTCGTATGGTGTTATCCTTCGCTTCTCTTGCTGAACAGGATCTTAGTGAAGATTTTAAGGTCACCGTTTAGCAGGGAGATGGGATGATAATTTGAACACTGAGAAAGGTCCTTTCCTGGTTTACGAATTACTGTGATATGTGCACTCAGAGTGTCCCTTGGTCGTTGACCAGATTCCAAGATACTGCTGAAGGATTTCACAAATTCCTAACCCAGGGTAGAACTAAAGGTCTTATAGTAATGAAGGGAGAAACCGTCCAATCCTGGGGCCTTATGTGGTTTCATGGAGGACAGGGCAGTAAGGAATTCTTGTTCAGTTATAGGGTGTTCAATAGTCTCCCTGTCGGTTTGAGAGAAGGTGGGGAGACCAGATTCCTCCAAGTATGACTGGAAATCAGGAAGAGCATTAACATTCCCAGGTGCAATTGGAGACCTAGAAGAGGGAATGTTATAGAGGTCTGCATAATAGCCCTGAAAATCGCACAATATCCGAAGATTAGAAAACATGAGGACCCCCCTTATGAGGATCAATGTGAGGGATATAGGAACGAAGCCTAGGTTCCCTCAAGGCCTTGGCAAGCATCTTACTAGGCTTATTTCCACACTCATAAAAATGATGCCTCATCTTACACTGAGAAGCTTTAAGTCAGTAGTTCTCAACCTTTCTAGGGCCGGGACCCCTTGGTAACATTTGCCAAATTGTGGTGACCCCCAACGGTAAAATTTAGGGATGACGCGGCTGCTGCAGCGACATCCTGGCGGCGTGGCGGGAGAACTGACACTGCTGGGCTAGGAGAGGGCTGAGGAGGGCTCTCACCTAGCACAAAAGCTATGCATTCCTATTGTGTTTTTTTTTTCTGACTTACGGCGGCCCCCGAAAAAAAATGATCGCAGGGAAAGGTTTACTCTGCTCGATCGCGCAGAGTAAACCTTTCCGGTAGCAAATGTTTCTCTCCCGGGCGGCCAGGAGCCGCTCTCTAATAGCAGGAGACTCCCGGGCGACCCCTGGCAAATCATCATTCGACCCCCGACGGGGTCGCGACCCACAGGTTGAGAACCACTGCTTTAAGGGATCCCAAGAGACGTGAAGACAGGTGCTGTCTCAGAGTTTGCAACTCAGCAGCCACTGATACCTCTAAAGATTTTTTATGAGTAGCCTCAAGGTGGATCGAGAAACTGAATCTGAGTGGTATTAGGAGCATAAAGATTCACCAAGGTAAGTTTTTGTCCATTTACAAGCCTCTTTAGGAATAAGAACCTGCCCTCCTCATTTGTCCGAGAGTCCAACAACTGCCAATTGACAGATGTAGCTATAAGAATACACCTTTAGTTCTGGAGAAATTAGAAAATCTAGGTGCTCTATCCTGCCTGAAATGCATTTCCTGTAAAAACTCGATCTGGGCATGGAGTCTATTCAGGTCCCCCAAGGTCCTTGACTGTTTCTCTGGAAGGTTAAAACCCTTAATATTAAGGGTGACAAATTTTACTAGAGCCGTGCCTGGGAAGGCACAAATGGGAGGACTGTGGGGAGCAGGGATAGGAAAGAAAGAAAATAAAAAGGGATGAAGAAAAAGGTGAGAGGACAAGAAAGAAAAGAAAGGGGAAGAAGAACTTAAATACTTGGGTTAAATTTAGCCAAAACGAGAGTCTAGCAACCCCAATGATACAAAGGGTTACCAGAATACTCAAACACTAAGTGGGGAGAGAGTTAGCTATCAGGGGGGTGCAGAGGATACACCCAACGTAATGGATCAACAACCGGTAATTGGAGAAGATAACGGAAGGTAACCTGGACAGAGGCATAAAATTAAACAAAAACATTTAATAAAAAACTAAACAAAAAAAAACATCAAGCAGTAAAGTCAGGCCAGGAGGCACATCTCTGGAAATGTTAAGGAAGACTGCCAAAACCCCCCAGCAGACATGCCAGCACAAAGGACGTTCATCAGTGGAGAAAGGACCACCGACAGCCACCAGAGGACCACCACAACACCCCAGCACAGGTCAGCAAAACAGGAAGATGGGGCGGGAGAGGAGGTGGACACCAGGGGCGACAATAAATGTGTCAACTATACTTTTGTCAACTGTATTACTTCTCATGAATTCCTAGCATATACATCAGATTTAAATCAGAATGTTTATCGACATGCCAGTTTTGGGAAAATGAGGGGTGGCACTGTGTTCAGTACATCTCCACCATTCCCTCCACACTGTCTGGTGCACGTCAGACATCATTATTGCCACATCTCACCTCTTTCGGAAGTCATACGCAAGGGATTGCAGGTTCCTTTCCAATGCAACTGATTTCTATTGGCTCTGCATGCCAAATAATCCATCTGTGTTGCCTGGTTACTTGTCTTCTTGTGCTGTATGGTGAAAACCTGTTGCTATAACCAGATGAGTAGATTGTGGTTTGTGATCACGGTGAAGCTGCACTCATACAAGTATTGTTATACCTTCTACAGTGCCCACACAGTTGCAGCACACTCTTTCTCAATGTGGCATATGATACCCTCCCGGTGGAATACCTTCTTACTTAGGCAACCACTGGCCAGTGACTCCTTCAGGGCCTGGAAGGCCTTTGCACACTCTGATGTCCTGGACACCGGTTTAGGCAGTTTCTTCTTGGTTAAGTCAATCGGTCAAGGTGCTGTAGTTGCACACAGTCTCTTAATGTTTTAACAATCATTTGTAACAATTTTAGCAGTGCAGATCTCTCTGTAACTGTTAATATACAGTATCTCTCACATTCTACTTTTTTTGGGCTGCAAACTGGCATTACATATGCTGTTCTTTCATTGTTTAGAGTATATGTAATGCCAGTTTCATATGCTGATCATACCCCCCATTGTAACCCCCCCCCCCCAATTTAGGGGGTGGAGAGGTACAATGCCATGCCTTTTGACCATATTTGCCTCTCTACCTTCAGTGGGCAGATCCTCCCTGTACAGAATTCCAATGTCACAGTAAACCTTCTATTTCTCTCCCTATGTAGGAGGGCTGGAAGCTAGGCTTCTGAGTTTCTCCAGACTTGGGTCAGTCTGCAGTGCTTGCTCAAAGGTGGTACTATGTGCATTTCCAGCCTACTTCCCTTCTCCATCTGTCCATCCCCAAGTTGTGGGTGTAACACAGATGTGTCACACCCACATCTTTACAAAGTACATTGGTATGTCCAGAGGATCTGCTTAATTAATCCTGGGTGCCATCCAAAGGTGCACGGTAGAAGACAAGAGTATCCAAATTTGTGCATAACACCACTGGTGTGGGATTCTTGTCTTAAAAACTCCAACCTCTCATCCCACTCCCCACCCCCCTATAAATGCAAACCTATACAAGGGGTACATGTGAGCGAGTTCCCCCAATTCCCATAAGATTAGGAACCTTCAAGAACCGTTTCGTCCACCAGTTCAGGGAAAAGGGGGTGACTCCTGCACTGGTGTCTCAAAAACTAGTAACATATTGATGACATTATGATAAGTTGGTTGTTGCCCCTTGCTTTTTTACTGACGAATTACACAGAGGAATGTGTGTCAACTGCCTGGCCAGGTGCAGTCGGCTTCTTTTGCTCAGGACCGGTGCTCCTGAAGTGTTTAGGCTTGCCACATGTGTAGCACCTGTGGGTATATCCTGATGCTGGCTTGTTGCCAGGAGCTGTAGGTGCAGTCACTGGAAGGCTTGGCTCACACGTATAGCAGGGGTTGCCATTGGTCTATCTTGTTGCCTGTGTCTACCTGTTTGGCATCCCCAAAGGGACCAAGAAGTGTTCCCTCAGCTTTTAGCTCCATTTATAGGTGGGTCTGTCAGACCATAGGTTAAGCCTATGACATCTTTCCTGAAAAAACTCACTCTACTTGGGTTGTGAGCACTTGCTGGGCATTTCAGCATCAGGCTTCAGTTTCCCAGGTCTGCAAGGCTGTCAGGTGCTCTTCTGTGCACATGTCCCTGAATTACTACCAGGTGGATGTTTCAGCCTCTGCTGATGCCACCTTTGTATGCAAAGTGATACATGGTAAAGTTTCCAAAAATGAACCTGACTTTTGGTACCTGTGACACCTGAACAAGAAATGGGGGTGTGATTGTCACTGTGACAGGAAAGCAAGGATAGTAGTAAAAACATTGTCACAAGTTTGATTCGTTCTTTTCTCCTAAAAATGTGATTAGAGAGATTTCCCTTCACTGTCTGCCCTCCCTGATAGGGAAAATAAGACTCTAAAACCCTATCCCACTCTATGGAGAAAAAACTAAAAAGTTTGGTTGGAGTTGTGCCTTAATATTAGATAATAGATTTATTACATTACCAGTTTATTTAAATGTTTGAGCTTTGCAATTATGATTTAATAAGAGTGTGGTTTTATGCTATGTATTACTTCAGGTGACATTGAAGCATTAAAGCCATTGACTCATTGTAGCACATATTTCAGTAAACTAAACATGAGATGGTAGTCCATCATGGGAGAGAGCTTGGAGCGGTGACTACTTTACAACACACACAAGGACCATGGGGAACAAAAGTAACCACCCACCAGAAGGAAGGACAGTGTCAGCACCAATTCAGAGATGATTTGAGGATCTACAGCTGAGTGATACACAAATAAGATACATATTTGTTAATAGTCAAGGTACAGTACTTGAATGCATTTTGAAGGTTTAACTCCTGAGTTTAATGTCACTTTACGTTTCCCTCACCTTCCCTGCCAAGGAAGTACCCATTAAGAGTAGTTTTCCATTAACCCTTCCATGTGCACCTTGCTGTAAAGCTGGTGACGAATTGATGAGTGCTTTTGCCATTTGTTTTGCTTGACTGATTTGGTGCAGTGATGCATGGGGGGTCTCAGCTGCCATTGTGATGTGCAGGATCCCTTGCGTGTCCCTGTGCCTTTAAGGAGGTTGGGCTTGCTCCTGACAAACCTGCACCCAATTTAATCTTTTGCCACATGTGCTCCAAGATGGAGACTCTCATAGTTAAGAGTTAGAAGCGCACTATATGGAGGTGCCTTGGCGTGGCTGTGCGACTTTCAAATTTTCTGCAGAAGATGTGTATCTAAACCTCTGTTTTTAACCTTAGTGTGAGACAAGTTTTTTTGCATGCTGGCTGTTGAGTGTGCCAGGAAAACTTTTTGCTGTTGTACTGTATAAAGCCCTTTCATGTGCACCTTGCTGTAAAGCTGGTGACGAATTGATGAGTGTGTTTGCCATTTGTTTTGCTTTATTTTTTTCCAGTCAAACACGGAAAAACATGATTTTCAGCTTTCCTCTGATTTATTAACCACTTGAAGACCAGGGTGGTAAACCCCCTTCCTGGACACACCATTTGAACATGAAGCAAGTCCAGTTTAATGACACATGTATGTCATTCAAGTGCAAACGTTTTTGGGGCCTCGTGGGGTCCCCTTCCTCATTCTGAGCCTGCTGAAGGGGACCCTGCAAGGCCCCGAAAGCGTTTGTACTTGAATAACATACATGTGTCATTAAACTGGACTTGCTTCATGTACAAATGGTGTGCTGCTGTCATTTTTGGACTTTGTGATGTTTACACGGTGCCATCCGTGGTCACTTCAACCACCCGCCTGATTTACAGGTGTATTCTCTAATTCGGTAAGGAGTGCAACAGGACATACTTGTATGTGACGTTGGGTAAATAGACACCAAACATGTCAAGCCTTGAAATTGCATGCACCCGCGAAATTGCATAATACGACCACACCCAAAATTGGCCATAGGCGACACTTTAAAAGCTTTTACTGCTCATCAGTTTTGTGTTATCAGTAATTAATGGCCCTAAAATTATTGCTCGCACTCCGATGTTCGCGGCAATATGTAACATGTGCGGCACAATAGGCGGAATCATCGTTTTCACACGTTGGCACACCCAATGCTTGCATGTGTATGTAGGGGGGGCAGGGGACTTTAAAAAAAAATTGTTTTATTTTACTTTTTTTTTATTTGTGACTTTTTTTTAGCTTCTTAATGCTTTAATTTTTCTAAAACTTTTTTTATACACATAACTTTATTGCTATCACATAGGGGACTAAGAAATCCACTATGTGATAGCCAATTCAAGACCCCTGATGTCACCTAGGACCCCCAGAGAAGCTGATGAAGCAGAGATCTGCTTCATCAGCTTCTCTCCGGCTTCAAGAAAGGAGATTGACAGAGGAATGTAGAAGTGATGTAATATACATCACTTCCTGCTTTCGTGAACAGGAAAGGAGATCAAAGTGAGATTGTGTACTGATCTCCCTTTGATCTCCAGTAACAGAGTCGCCGTGATGGTCCCAGCCACACCGGGCACCGTGGATCTCGGGACCGGCGGAGACAGCGGGGGGAGGGCACACTATTTACTATTTACATTGCTGACAGTTTCCCCACTCAGGTGTGCGCTAAAAGCCATGCACGCGCAGGGGGAGGGGAAGAACGTCTTAAGAGACCTTCCAGCTCCTATAAAGCTGCCGTCTGGCCGTTCAAGGAACAGCCAAGTGGTTAAAACAGCCAGCGCAAGTGGTTAAAATATTTTTTCTATTTCAAGAAAGTAGCTTGATCATATATTTACTTAATTGATTTGTATTTACAGTTCTTCTTTTAATGAAAAGATATCTACCAGAGTGGCCTCAGTGAACAGTTAAAGCGACACTAAGCTCAGGAGTTAAAACTTAAAAATGCATTCAAGTACCCTAACTATTAACAAAAATGTAGCTTATATGTGCATTAGTCAATTCACCTCAGCTCTGAATTGGTGCTGACACTGTCCTTCTTTCTGGAGGGGGGCTACTTTTGTTCCCCATGGTCCCTGTGTGTGTTGTAAAGTAGCCACCGCTCCAAGCTCACTTCTGTGATAGACTACACTCTCATGTTTAGTCTTCTAATTTGTATTCAAATTATAGTCTGATAGACTGCAATTTGAATACAAATTAGAAGACTAAACGTGAGATTGTAGTGTATCACAGATGCGAGCTTGGAACGGTGGCTACTTTACAACACACACAGGGACCATGGGGAACAAAAGTAGCCCCCCTCCAGAAAGAAGGACAGTGTCAGCACCAATTCAGAGATGATTTGAGGATCTACAGCCGAGTGATACACAAATAAGATAAATTTTTGTTAATAGTTAAGATACTTCAATGCATTTTTAAGATTTAACTCCTGAGTTTAGTGTCACTGTAAGCTTATAGTGTTATCTAACAGGGTATATTGTACAAATGGAAGAAATGAAAACTGGAGGAGTCCCCAATTACATCCATTTAGATACCAGTTACCATTTTTCAGTGCAGATTCCCTCCACTTCCATTCTCCATTTTTGCAGCAGTCGCCTTTCAAGACAACAACGCACATGTATCTATTAGATACAGTCTACTGCACTCATTCATTAGGAAGAATGCACTATGCACAGACTTCAGAACAAAGTTACTTCAAACCAATGTACAGTAGATCACATTATTAGACTATTATTTGCTAATACCAAACAGACTTTAATTGCAGTTAGGGGGATGTGTGAAATATCCTACATATATGACCAATGCTGAAAATACATGTAATACATTTCTGTTTGTGTTCTAATTATTTCTGCTCTAGATTCTGTTCACATGCTTATTGGCTATCAGTAGAGATACAAGCCGAATCAGGATAACATTTAATTAGCAGACCCACAACCATTAATGAGCACGTGCCTTGAAGTTAATCTCTAGTAAAAACGTTTTGGGGGGATAGAGTAGGGAATGCTTAGAAACCCTGTTTCTCTTCCGGTCCTGACTACAATGTGGACACTGTGACAGGAATGAAGGGAAAACGTAATTGAGGACACAAACAGAACTAATAAAATTGATTTATTGTCATACCTGTTAGTGAGATTTTCTCAATGTTTGACCAAGTCATGAAGGGATAAACTCCAGAACATGGCCTCAAAAAAAACAAAAACAAAAATCAAGTAGACTTTTAAGAAGTTGTGCATATTCCAAAAAAAAATAATGTATTTCTTCTGTTTTGCAATCTTAATGACTGAAAACAAAATACCGTATATACTCGAGTATAAGCCGAGATTTTCAGCCCATTTTTTTGGGTGAAAAGTGCCCCCCTCGGCACAAAAGCATCAATGGCATAGAAATATACTAGCTCAACAAATTATTTGTGCCCATTTAACAATAATTACATAAACGTAGTAAATACAAACCCACATAGGTATCTGCAAATCTCTTTAGTACTGAGTCTCATGGTTTGAAAGAAATTGGCAACCGCTGTTGACATGACTCACTAACTTCTGTTTTAGCTGTGCCACTTGTTCCCTTAGTAAACCAGCCGTAGAAGCTAGGTCTGTGTTTTGGCACTTAAGAGTCTTCACTTTATCCTCTAGGTTTGAAATCTGCTCCAATTTTCGTTTTCTGCATTTGGAAGCTGCTATCCGGTTTCTTATTTTCTTCCTCTCGGCTTTAATTATTTCCTGGGTGTCCATATCTATAGGGGAGAGTGAAGGACTGACCATCTCTGGTACTAGCTGAAGTTCCTCTTTCAGTGTATTCAGCCGGTGAATTGAAAAGTTGGGCTGCATTTGCTCACAGCTGGAAGGTAGGAAAAGAAAGGACGCAGCTTCAGGTCTGTTACTTATTGAGCAGTCGATCATTTCACCAGAGTAACTGTTAGGATTCACATAATATGGAGTATCTGAATTTTCAGCTGATGGAAACGTAGATCCAGAAGACACAGAATGCAAGTTCACGCCAACGCTGAGGTGGTTATAATTGTGCAAGTCCTCCAGTACCTCAACAAACCCATCCGCAAATTCCTGCTCCTTGCTTGCCACTTTAGGATGTGCAAGCAGCTTACTAGCCGGATTTGTAGAGTTCAAGTCATTTGGATGGATAATCAGCATCTCAATTTCAGGGGAGGACAGTTTAAGCAAGCAGACCTAATTCAGTAAAGGTGGGTAGATTGCATCCTTGAAGCTGAAATTTCAGGTTGGTGTGGTTTTTTTTTTTAACCATCATATGTTGAGTAGTTTTTAACAAACCATTGTTGTAAAACAGTATGGCCACTATCCTCTGACGCAATGTGATTATCAATGGAAGTAAATCCCTTGTCAAAACAGAATAAAAAGCAGCAAAATAAGTGGCTTTCAAGTTTACGAACCGAGCAGAGGTTTATTCTCTTGAGCTTTTCTTTGCCTGGATACTTTAATCCATAATAACGAGTTTCTTAGCAATAAATGATGTTTGTGGCAAAGCAGATTAAAGTTCCTTCAGTAAGCATTCGACTGGATGAAACGACGGTATCTTCCTAGTTTTCCGTCAGTGAACAGTAAAGTTTCCCAAAAGGATGCTTGAATGTGTAGATCAAATAGGAGATGTAATCCTGTTCTGTTCCGTATTGCTTTCTCTTTAGTTTTCAGTAGCTTGTTGTTAGCAATCTCCACCCACTTCTTCCTCTACACTCTCATGCTGCACTGAGACACGGTATCGCCCACATTCTCTTATATAGCCTTCCAATCCCATGATGACACTTCTGTGCTCAGATATTGGTTCAGCGTGATGTACCGATATTCTTTCATTTGCATAGTTGTCAGGGCAACTTTACATAAACTGCAAACAGTGAAGTGCACTGTGGGTTGAGGTAACTCTGTAACCCTCTGTAATACGCTAGGAGTCTATAGCCAATTAGGAAGTGAATAAAAGTCACATGGTGGTTTATTTTGGTATTAAAGAACTTCCTTAGCAGAGAGAACACCGGGGATATTTATAAGCACATAGAGTGTACTAAAAGTTACCTAAAGGCTTAGCTGTTCTGTTCTTAACAGAAATTAAATAAAAATTGGAAAATACTTGTATGTCTTACGTTGTAAGTACAATATAAGGCTCCACAGTAGTCTCCTGAATTTGGTTTATTTAAATACAGGAGTAATTACCTAAGAAGTATAAACAAACTTTATGCTCAGATCAGCATCTCCTGTGTTTAAATGTATTTGCATTTACATGCTTTTATGTGTGTTTAGCTGTGTTTAGAGCAGGGTTAGCAAACCTCTGGCCCTCCAGCTGTGGTGAAACTACAAATCCCATGATGGATCTCTCTTCGGGAGTCATGTCTGTGGCTGTGAGAATCTTGCAATGCCTCATGGGATTTGTAGTTCCACCACAGCTGGAGGGCCGGAGGTTTGTTACCCCTGGTTTAGAGTATCTAATCTAGACGCACAATATGTTATTGTTTCTGAACACACATAAGCACAAAAAGTGTGAATTATACCATTAAAAATCATTACATACATTTATATGCGTTTAAAACTGTTAGTTACGGTGAGAGTCAGTGGGGAGAAAGATCGTACTGCACAGCTAATCACTGTGGATGACAGACAATGGATCTACATGACAGGACAACATGATTGAAGATGGAATTACATAGTGTGACTTTGTTTTTTAAATAGAGGATTATATCACAGTGTGTGTTATTTTTTGTGAATTTGTAACCAGGGCTTATTTTTAAAGAGGGCCTTGGGGACCAGAGGTGGGCATGAGAACATTGTCCTAATTAAAATGGGGAAAAGATGACTTGCCGAGGGAGGCCCCCCTTGCAAAGTACCTTCACCATGTGGCCTGGTATGGTCCAGGAGGAGGGGGTGACTGCTCGTTGCCCCCCGAATTCATGCTTGTATAAGGGGGGTCTGGTGTGGATTGGGGGGGCACAGTGTTTTTTTGGGGGGGTTCCACCTTACCATCCATACCAGACTCTCATCAAGAGTAAGGGTATGTTGTGGATTTTTGTGGCATTGGATTCTCCCAGAATACTTACCAGTCCCTTATAGGACCTGGTATGTATTTTTAGGGGTCCCCATGGCATTGTTCACAAGTGAAGAACAAGCTGGTAGGCAAATGTCATTTAGGTGCAAATGTTTGTAAAATGTCACTTTTGCTGTAGTATATCACACCGGTGGGCTACTTTACGTGCAAGATTAAGGCATTCCACATGCATGTTATTTAAAAGAGTTCTGTATTTTTTAATTTTAATTAAATGAGCTGCAAATGTTATGCATTGGCAAAGCTCCCCCAATTTTCCTAAGCTCTTTGTTTAACAATAGCTTGCCTATTATCCTCGGAAATTACTTTTTTTTTTTTACAAACAGAAGAGGCAGGTGAGAAATGTCATTCAGAAATGTCAAGCAGCATGTGTTTTTTTAATTCATTGTAAATGTCACTTTTGCTGTATTACATCCTACAGGTGCACCATTTCCCAGGCCGTTTTAGGGCATGTTAATTAAAGGAATGTTGCATTTTTAATGTTGCCCCTTAGGGCCCATTCACACCAGTTGCAGTGCGTTCCAGCCCGATTCTGGTCAGAACGCACTGCCTCGCATTGCGGCCGGCTCACTTTTTAGTGGGGCAGGTGGGGGAGTGGAGGGCCATTGAAGTGAATGGCACCGTAGCCACACCCTCCAGGATTGCGTAGTGCTTGCAGCATTTTGATTGCACCGGACCGCAGGCACAATGTGCCTTTGCGATCCCGTACGGGTGATCGCATTGCGGCTGGAGGGCGTGGCTATGGTGCCATTCACTTTAATGGCCACTCACGCCCCCTCCTGCTCCACTAAAAAGTGAGCCTGCCGCAATGCAAGGCATTGTGTTCTGGCCAGAATCGGGCCGGAACGCACTGCAACTGGTGTGAATGGGCCCTTAGGCATCATTAAAAGAGCTGCTCCTTGCTAAATGGTATTTTTGTAGATTTTTTTTTGCATTAGTACATGCTCCCCCACCTTCCCCAGGAGTGCCCAGCTACCCATAACCTTTGTTTGACAATCCCTTTCCTATTAGCTTTGAAAATGGGCAGACATTACTTTAACCACTTGAGTCCCAGCAGTTGTTTTAAAACGGAGATTGGATCTTCGTTATATGTCCTAGCGCCATTTTAAGACAGCAGCAGGAATGAATGGCTCCTGTGGGTCCTGGTGGGAGTGGAGACTGTAGCCATTGGCTGTCTTTGACAGCCGGGATACAGCACTAAGATACCGGGCGTCCGATGCTTTCACATAGTGTTCCATATGAGGGCTCTGTGAACCTCCTGTGCACCAAACTTAGGTAAGTTCATCCCATCCCTATTGTAGGTTTGTCTTGTGTTGTCCCTGCCCCTACCCCTTTTCCTCTCTTCTTTCCTTGATAGGTCTTTAGCCAGGAGGACTAAAGCACACTTTGGAAATACCACATACACATCTGTCTAACATGTTGAATGTACATTTGACTTCCTCAATGTAATGGCCTTGAGGCCCCGTTCACATTGAGCGATTTATCGCGCGGTAATTCCCGCGATATCGCGGCAATTTACCGAGCGATATCGCTCTCCAATGCTTCTCAATGGGGCAAAGGGTCCTGCTGTCGCGGGTTGTGCGTTGCTACAGCAGGACTCTTTTTGGAGCGGATTTAGCCGCGATTCAAGCTTGCTCAATGCAAGCATTTGCGCGATATCGCGCAAAATGCAAATCGCGTGACAAACGCGCGATTTGCAAACCGCTCAATGTGAACGGGGACTAACTGTCCCGCAAAAAAGTTCCAAGGTGCTCTATAACATGCATAAACAGTAGGGATGCACCAATACCATTTTTTCAAAACGGAGTATAAGAACCGATACTCTTCCACTAGTATTTGCCGATACAACTTACAGATACCTTTTTTTTTGTGTCATGTGACAGTTTTTCTGAAACAATGCAGACTAATGATTTTAGGACAGTGGTGGGGTGCCAGGGCCCGGTCGCAGCTGCAACCACTGCAACCCTGGTAGTTCTGGCCCTGACTCCAAGCTGTAGAGGGACTACAACTCCCAGCAATACATTATATAGCAATGCAGAATACCACCAGCTATAGAGAACTTAAAATCCCAGCAATACATTATATAGCAATGCAGATTGGGGCCAGCTATAGAGGACAACAAATCCCAGCAATGCAGAATGACACCAGCTATAGAGGGCTACAAATCCCAGCAATACATTATAAAGCAATGCAGAATAATATGAAGCTACATACTCTGTTGTGTTTCTCCAGGGTGGCGGCCTGATGTCTCCAGGGTCTCAGGTGGGCTGTGGAAGGTCTCAGAAGGGCTGTGTGGGCTCTCAGGAGGCTGTGTGGGCTCCTAGGGGGGCAGTGCAGGCTCTCAGGAAGCTGTGTGGGCTCTCAGGTGGGCTGTGCAAGGTCTAAGTTAGGCTGTGCAGGGTCTCAGGTGGGCTGTGCGGGCTCTCAGGAGACTGTGCAGGGTCTTAGGTGGGCTGTGCAGGGTCTCAGGTGGGCTCTGCGGACTCTCAGGAAGCTGTGCAGGGTCTCAGGTGGGCTCTCAGGAGGGCTGTGTGGGCTCTTAGGTGGGCTGTGCAGGGTCTCAGGTGGGCTGTGTTGGCTCCTAGGTGGGCTGTGTGGGCTCTTAGGTGGGCTGCACAGGGTCTCAGGTGGGCTGTGCGGGCTCTCAGGTGGGCTGTGTGGGCTCTCAGGTGGGCTGTGTGGGCTCTCAGGTGGTCTGTGCAGGGCCTTAGGAGGGCTGTGCAGGGCCTCAGGAGGGCTGTGCAGGCTCTTAGGTGGCATGTGCAGTGTTCGGAGGCAGGTGATGGGGATCCACAGGAAATAGTTGTGTGGCCGGCGCTGTAAGCAGCACCGCAAGGTCCCCAGCAAGCGCAGGACCTTAAGGCAGCCACATGTGTTTAAAAATGTAAACTGCCGGCGCTAAGTATTAGGGCATTTTCACGAGTACTTGAAAAATGCCTGGTATTCAGTGCCTGATAAACAGTGCATGCAAGTAAGGTTTTCTCAAGCAACACATTTTAGGTCCACTGCTGCCTCCTGCTGAAAAATTGCTCCAAATAGTAGACTAGTAACAAAATCATAAAAGGGCTCTCAGGTGGGCTGTGTGGGCTCTCAGGTGGTCTGTGCAGGGCCTTAGGAGGGCTGTGCAGGGCCTCAGGAGGGCTGTGCAGGCTCTTAGGTGGCATGTGCAGTGTTCGGAGGCAGGTGATGGGGATCCACAGGAAATAGTTGTGTGGCCGGCGCTGTAAGCAGCACCGCAAGGTCCCCAGCAAGCGCAGGACCTTAAGGCAGCCACATGTGTTTAAAAATGTAAACTGCCGGCGCTAAGTATTAGGGCATTTTCACGAGTACTTGAAAAATGCCTGGTATTCAGTGCCTGATAAACAGTGCATGCAAGTAAGGTTTTCTCAAGCAACACATTTTAGGTCCACTGCTGCCTCCTGCTGAAAAATTGCTCCAAATAGTAGACTAGTAACAAAATCATAAAACCAGGGTAGTTGCTATAGGTATCTACTCTGTACGTATATCAGTCATACAGGAACTAATAGATGAGAAGGGCAGATTTGTCTTTTTGAAATACAAATTATGTAACACATTGTTCATGCTGGCAAACATATATTTGTATAACCACAGACAAGCAAAAGTGTTAACTTCAATTCCTTGCAGGCTGGGAGACTGTGATGGGTGTAACAATCCAGAGTGGAAACCTCAACTTCACTTTGCATCCCTTCTTTGATAACACAATTGGCACCCTCATGTTTCATTAACCCAACCTAACAAACTGAAATGACAGCTACAAAAGCTACAACTAATAGATTTGTGGCACACATTGTACCACATGGATAGAGACTATACACTTTATTTACTGAGGTACGCCTCATAGCAGAATTGATTACTGCTTGACTTCCCATTATGTCCTTAGCTGGCAACCCCAGGCTCATATAGGGGCACAGTCGCACATGACACATTCCCAATAAAAGAGGAAAAAGCAGCTTTAATCACCATTCTCCTCCTTCTTGGCATTGCAGTTTTTAGAGACTTAACATAAGCGTACTAATGACTAAGCTACCTTTCAATCCCTCCAACAGAAAAGATCTGACCCTCACAAGTTAGCTGGTTAACCTTATCAACATCATAGAGAATGTGTACACTATATAAGTATGGAGCAAATGTAGCAGACCTCTGCCGCGTTACATTCACAACAAACAGTCATACACTTTTATACCCAAAATATAATGGCCAAAATGAGTCATGGTACATACTTCAGAACTTATTGCTTCAACCTTTTATAAGGACTACCATGGCCTATAAAACATCTACAAATTGACAATTGACCTCACAATTCCTCTGGAACTCTCAAGACTACATGACTATACTTCTAAGACAGCGCTAGACCCACTGAATTCTTTAGTAGAACATACTTTACAAGCCTCATTCACAACTGGCAACATTCTTGGTATGATCCTCTCCTTGTAATCTAAAATAACTTGCGCTAATGGGATTAATAAAATAGGGTAACAACTTAAAATATGTATTAATATTAATATGACCATAAGATTAAAACTCCATAAAACATTCCTAAGAACACAAGGAGAGAAGCTGCTGAACTCAGGCTAAAAGCCTCCAGAATAGTAGTATAACAAAATGTGCAGTGCTAAATGTCCTTCAGGAAGTTCAATACAAATTGCAATTAAGGATCAAAGTGATGTTACCTCCATGTCAAACAAATCATGAAAGGGTGTGTGTATATCATAAATGTGTAACAAATTATAAATTGTCAACCGTGGTAATAAAAACGTGTTATAAATTAGTTAATTATTTAGATAAATAAAATTCTGCAAAAGGACTGAGCAATGACGTAAAGGTCATCCCTTGAGAACGTCCATGTGACGAAACGCGTCGGGGGCAGGCCTACCTTTACGTCATTGCTCAGTCCTTTTTTTCACTCAGAACGGGTGACTAGCCGGCTTTCTACGTTGAATTGTATTTTATTGATTTTATTGAAGATCCGAGAACTCTGAGAAAGTCAAAAAAACGTTAAAAAAACTTTTAAGTACATTTCTCAAAATAATTGATATAAGTTTGCACTTTTAATATCTTTCGGAAGAAAACAACACGGACTAGCTCACAATGAGATAACATTTTATTTTTATTTTCATTTTTTCACATATATGACACATGGGGGTCTATTCTCAAAGCTGCCGAAGGATCTGGCCGTAGCTTCGGCCGATCCTTCGAATGTTTGCAGAATTTTATTTATCTAAATAATGAACTAATTTATAACACGTTTTTATTACCACGGTTGACAATTTATAATTTGTTACACATTTATGATGTACACACACCCTTTCATGATTTGCTTGACACGGAGGTAACGTCACTTGGATCCTTAATTGCAATTTGTATTGAACTTCCTGAAGGACATTTAGCACTGCACATTTTGTTATACTATGATCCTCTCCTTGCCCTCTGGCAAGAGCCCTGGCTGTGATGTCTATTTAGGATCCTTTTACAAACTATTTAAGAATGTGCTAGCACCAAAACTGAATACCACCTTTAATGCCATTTTGGGAACTTGCCCTTTCCCCAAACACTCATAAGAGGCTCACATTACCTCGATCACTAAAAACCGTACTGGTTAATGACCTATTGCATTGATAACTATTGATTTGAAGATACAGTGGTACCTCGGTTCCCGAACGCCTCTGTTCACGAACAATTTGGTTTGTGACCAGGAAGTTTCTCAAAATGTTGCCTCTGTTCGCAAACTCTGCCTTGGGTGATGAACCAAGGCAGAGTTTGGCCATCTTCCCCGCTCTGACACATGGTCCTGGCTACCTGTACTCCATATTGCGGTCGCAGACAGGGCTGTGGACACTTACTGTGAAGCTTTTTTGTGTGCTTTATACCACAGTACTGTACAGTATTACTGTATTCAATCCATCATGGCTCCCAAGAAAGTGCAGAGCAAGCATGGTGGGAAAAAGAAGGCGCAGAGCTCTAATGAAGGTGACAAGAATGTGCAGAGCATTATTGAAGGTGACCAGAATGTGCAGAGCTTTATTGAAGGTGACCAGAATGTGCAGAGCGTTATTGAAGGTGACAAGAATGTGCAGAGCGTTAATGAAGGTGACAATAATGTGCAGAGCGTTATCGAAGGTGACAAGAATGTGCAGAACGTTATTGAAGATGACAAGGATGTGCAGAGCAAGAATAGTGGTAAAAAGAAAGTGCAGCGCAATAATGAAGGTGACAAGAAAGTGCAGCGCATTAATGAAGGTGACAAGAATGTGCAGAGCAAGAATGGTGGTAAAAAGAAACTTGTGGTTACATTTTTTTTTTTTAATATGGTTCAGAACGGATTAACCTGATTTACATCAAACCCTATGGGAAAATATGATTCGGTTCACAACCAAAAATCCATGTAGGGGTCAGAACGGATTAACCTGATTTACATTGAACCCTATGGGAAAATTTGATTCGGTTCACAACCAATTCGGTTCGCGACCAGAATCGTGGAACCAATTAAGTTCGTGAACCGAGGTACCACTGTGTATGCAAAATTGTTAACCCAGCTACAACCCTATATGGACATGTTGATCTATCTGGAACAAATGAGCTTTGTTGCAAAACGCAAAATATATTTCTCAACAACCATGCCTGTAAACATAAGCAACCACTATGTCTAGTGACTCAAGATGCCAAAAAGGGGTTTGACTGCCTGAACTGGAAAATTCTTCAAGCCCCCTAAAACCAAACAGGCCTACCCGCTGTCTTTATGGATACGAATATGCCTTTGTATTTTTCACCCTCAGCTAGGATTAGAGTCAATGTAAATGTTCTCCTTTCTGATTTAGTCTCTATACCCAATGGGACCTGCCAGAGTTGCTCTTTGACAGGTAAAGCTTGGCCAAAACTGAGTCATGCAACAGGACAATGATCCCAAGCACACCAGCAAATCTACAACAGAATGGCTGAAAAAGAAAAGAATCAGGGTGTTGCAATGGTCAAAGACCTCAACCCAATTGAAATGCTATGGCAGGACCTTAAAGAAGAACTATGACATGAGTGCTTTTCACTCACCTCATAGTTCTAGCCGACCTGTGACAATGAGACTGTCACAGGTCGGCTCAGTAGATCAGGAGGTGAGGGAACACATACCGGGTTCCCTCACCTCTCGATCCTGTCACGGCTCTCTGCCCCCTCCGATCTGCCAGAGCTGACTGGCGGAACGGACGGGGGAGGGGGCGGGGACAGCTGGCTTTGCCTCTAGATAGGCAGAGCCAGCTGTCACTCACGCAGCTGGGCAGATCTCGACGTCCATGTCGGGATCTGCTCCGGCTGCGGCGTCTCAGTATACCGCGGCGTATCATCTTTTTCAGCAGGCGATATTGTTAATTACAAGTGCTCTGGGCAGCTGCACAGCCACCCACATCACTTGTAGCAGACTGTTCATGTGCTGTGGTTTTTGGGGTCCCCTGCTCCTCCGAAGGTCCAAGGACCACCAAAAAAAACACTGTCAGGATAGAGGGCGGGAGCAGGCCAAAGAACGTCTGTTCTCCAATCTGCTCTGCAATGAAGCAGGGAGTGCTATGCTCACAGCACTTCCTGCTTCAGCGCTGTCAGAAGCCGGCTGAAGTTCCAGTTATAGAGGAGATCAAGCACACTCCTTTGCTTGAATGTCGGTGTTAGAGGGCAAGAGAGACATCAGGAGTCTAATGGACCCCAGATGTCTTCATAAAGAGAACCTGTCACCTCTAAATGCTATCACATAGGATATTACAAGCCCCTATGCTGGTGTGTGTGGCCCCCCCGTCCACGGCCCCCCTCCCGCTGATAAATACCTTTCCTTGTTGCACTCCTTACCGAAAAATC
>NW_017307861.1:50622-87605 GCF_000935625.1 Nanorana parkeri
ACTGCGCCGCAAATATCAGCAATTGTGTAGAGATGTCAAGCAAATGTTCATTTATTGAAGTTCCTTGTCATATAAACCACAAGCGCTTTTGGGGCCACACAGGGTCCCTTCATATCAGGCTTTAGCATTGACCCCCCTCCCGCTGTGCCCGGGACCAGCACGGTGGCTCTGTGACAGGGGATAAGAGGGAGATCGGTACACAATCTCCCTCCGGTCCCCTCTCTGCTGTCAGAATGCGGAAGTGATGTATGTTACATCACTTCCATATTCTTGTGTCACTTTCCAGCTTCAGAAGCTGGAGAGAAGCTGATGAAGCAGATCTCTGCTTCATCAGCTTCTTCGGGGGGTCCTAGGTGACATTAGGGGTCTTGGAGACCCCTGGTGTCTCCATAAAGAGGACCTGTCACATCTATGTGCTATCACATAGGGAATTTCTTAGCCCCCTATGTGATAACAATAAAGTTAGGTGGGAAAAAAAAAAAGGAAAATAAAATTAAAGTTGCAAAAAAAAATAAAATGTAAAGTCACACATGAAAAAGAATAAAAAAAACCCACAGTCCTCACCCATACAGGTGCGCATACGTGCGATTGGGCCCATTACGCTACACATGTTACATATCGCCGCGTACCTCTCAGTGAGAGCAATACATTTAGGGCCATTAATCACTGATAACACTAAACTGATGAGCTGTAAAAGCTTTTAAAGCGTCGCCTATGGTCAATTTTGGGTACAGTAGTTTTTTTGCGATTTCGCAGGTGCGCGCAATTTTAAGGCATGACATGTTTGGTGTCTATTTACCTGACGTGACCCTGTCTTTTATATTTTACAAAAAAATTGGGTAATAATAAATTTATTATAACATCATGTAAAAAAAAATACTTTTTTTTCCAACATTTTCAGTAATTTTTCCTTAAAGGAGAACTATGAGGTGAGTGCTTTTCACTTAGCTCATAGTTCTAGCCGACCTGTGACAATCAACTGTCACAGGTCGGCTCAGTAGATCGGGAGGTGAGCGAACACATACCGGCGTTCGCTCACCTCTCGATCCTGTCACGGCTCTCTGCCGTGACACGTCAGTCAAAGTACTGCAGCGCTGAATACTGAAAAATTGCCTGGACAGGAAGGGGGTGTAAACACCTGGTCATCAAGTGGTTAAAGAAAACTGTAAACCTTTGATAGGTAACCTAGCCCTCCCTGCACCCGAGCCATCTTATTGGTCCTCGAATGTAATTGGCAGCTACCTTGACCAATAGAACGATCAGGGAAAGAATGACCAAACTCAATTAACGTGCGCATGCAAGTCCTACTGTTTACATCTCCGGTCATCACACTTTTATTATACAGAAGTTATTCTCCCCTCATGAATCTTTTCGTCATGTGAAATGATTTTCTAAGGTTTATCATTAACACCACACCCTTCCCCTATTCGGCAGGGAACGGTCATGCGCACGAGGAACCCGCCTTCCTACCTGTAGGAACTGTGACTAGCAGATGACGTGTAGTGGGAGGGGCGTGGAGAAAGGAAGTGGAGTCGCCAGTCAGTAGTAAGTGATTGGTTACACAGGCGGAACAGAACCCGCTGGTGGTGGTCGGTGACCCTCATACACAGCCCGGAGGCTGTACACACCGAGGTGCTGTCCGTAATCTGGTATGAAGCTGCATGTGTTTGTACCGGATGTTCTAGGAGGATGTTGGTGAATGCTTACCCCCTGGTTCCGTTTGTGCATTGATCCTGTTAATACTGTGGTTTACGTTGCAGACAGTACTGTTTGATCCGTGGCAGCAGATCGCCCTATGATGTATTAGAAAGTGATGTATTTGGGGGGATTGGTGAATGTTACACCTGCATAGCAGTTCAAGGAATGAGTGTGTTTTCCCTGATCTCATGTGCTGTTTTGGTTTGAGTAATGCTTCCTGCTTTGTTCCTTTTTCAAGCAGCAGTGTATATAAGTATACAATGGGGGTGGGGATTATGATTGAGTATATGGAATATTTTTTTTTCAGATGGGATGCGTTAACCTTCACATTTTGTAATTTTATTTTTCAGTGATTTGAGTATTGAAGGGAGGTAAATCTACAAGGACTCCACTTCACGGGTTGCGTCTTCCCTTCAGCAACTGCTGCCTCAAGGCAAGAAAATCTGCAGTGAGATATGGAGGTTTGTACATATGGAAACCTAACAAATCTATGTGAGTGTAAAGGTTGCGTTACGTTGGCAATTGTGTAGTAGTGCTCTGTCACCCCCCCCCCCCTTTTTTAAAAAAAAAGTGATTTGTTGCTAAAGTTAGGTGTACACGTATTAATTTTTGGCTGAAATTAGCACAGTGGGTGCCGCAGCATCCCTCGATCAACAGATTGAAGAAGCCGGTTGAAAAGTTCTCAGCCGAACCGTTCTCAACCATGATTTACATGCTCCATGGAGTGCGTGTCATCACGCAGGCTGGTTTCGCAATACTCCAGGACTGATTGGAGCTCAAATGTCATTATGTTAGTGCTGATTAGTCCTGGTAACATGCCTGCTGCCACCACTGGAGAAAGAAGAGGAAGCTGTAGTGACATCACTGGACTTGCTAGAAGACTGCAGGATATATATATAATATATATATATTACACACACAAAAACTTCTGTGTTTTAATGCTTGTGAAAGATGGCATTTATGTATGTCATTTGGCTAATAGTTATTTTGATTTGAAAACGGACAGTTTGCTTTAAAGTGAACCTTTTTAATTTTGTAAACTTTTAAAATGAAACTTCTGTCATAAGAGCGGACACCCCAAGATGCCTACTGTTACCTTTTTATTAGCCAGAAAAAGCCTCTTCTGTAATTTTGTTATTGGGACCTGACTTTCCCAGACTTGATGGTTAAGCTCTACCAACTGCCATCTCCGTGTCTGTTGAGCTTGACTTTGCTGGCCGCTGAGGTAGTCTCTATGAGATAGCAGTAGGCAGGGCTTAGACATCAAGCCTGAGGAAAGCAGACCCCCAATAACATAGTGAAACTAAATCAGAGAGGGTCACATAAGAAGCTTTTTTTTTTTTGGAACAATAAATTCAACAGCAACTTGTGAAAAACATTGTGGGTTTCAGGAAAACTATTGTAGGTTTCCTCTCTTTTAGCGTGGCCCATATGCACCGCATATTACAATGAACGCCCAAGGCTAGAATTATTTGTGATATTTTGAGCCAGTCCTCAACAACTTGTATTTCTGTTCTAGGTAAATCTCGGTGAGTAGAATTGCCTATTGGCTCCTACTTTCTCTTTCCATCTCCAGCTATCAGATCTCTGTCTCCTATCTGCTAGGCTTGCCACAAGTCCCTGCCCTCTCTGTTAGTCTTCTGTCTTTCATATGAAGCCAGCAGATCATCCAGTATTCACCTGCCACTGAAAAGGCTGTTTTGGGTGGAATTACACTAACATATAAGTTGCAGATCTTTGTCAGTTTTGCTAGGTATAACGTAATAGTCATTCTTTTGTTTTTACAGATGTGGACTTCTACCTGCTGTTTGAGCTTCATCCTACTTGTGGCTGACCACGTGAGTGCGGAAGATAATTCTACTCATGTTGCAACCACAACAGTACCACCTCTCACTGCCACAAATGTTACTACAAACCATACGCAACGTTCTTTGTGGGACAATTATGAAATGTTGCAGAGAGCATTCTACGTACTGATTGGAATCAGCTTGTTGGCTGTACTTTACTTTGTCATACGGACTTGTAGGTGAGAAACCACTGTGACCTAGTTCTTACTGATTTTGTGTTGACTCCGCCTTAATGATTACCATGTGTTATTTATCATGATGCTCCGAGGTGTGCTCACGGTAATCCAAAACAGAAATGCGGTAAACTTGTAGAAAATGTTGAGTGCTACCTAATGTTAAAATAATTTAAAAAAGGTAATTGTGCTTGTTGAGCCAGCAACCCATTTTTACTGTACATTAACCCCCAGTGGTACATCCTGTGCAAAGGTAAAGCCATTCTTGGCATATATGTGAAGGAAAGGAGGTATAGGTGCAATGGGTTTATTCTACGACACCTTGCTTTGCATGGTATCTGTTTTAAGTTCAGCACTGTCATTTTAGAATATATTTTCATGTCTTAAGTTCCATTGCAAATAAAAGTAACAGTGGCTGTGCTGCTGTCAGAATACTAGAACAGCGTTGGCAGCTGATTGGCTGTTTGTCTGAAGATTTTTTTTTTACCCAGCTCCTTCGACTTTCTAATAGAAGGATGCCAGAAGGAAGGGTACTGACAGGGGCCAAACTGGCCGACATTCACAAAGTGTATGGCCAGCTTATGTTTGTACAGCCAATTGCACCAACTAGCATACAGCTGTTTCAGGCTTGTTGGTCACAGTCAGTGGAGAGAAAAGCTCTATAAAATACAGTCAACACTTGGGGCCCGTTCACACCATATACAGTGCTGCGTGAGGGGGTGTGTCGGTGCGTTGAAGTCAATGGAACCGCAGCCTTGTGCTAATTCCAGTGAGTGTGGTTGTGGGCTGCGCTCTGCGGACCCCTCTAGATCCCTTCTTTGTGCAGCCTGTACGCCTGCGCTGCTTTGCCTGTCGCCCGTGCGCCCCTCTGGTGCTGCTGGGGGGGTGTGTGGTACCGCGGGTACCGCGTTGTCCCTGGAAGCCTTTTCCTCTGTCATGGATGGGTTTGTGACGCGCATGGAGCGTGAGCGGTGGTGGCTTCACTCTCCGGTCTTGCTGGAGGGGGAAGTCTTTTCTTCCGGTACATTGGACGGTGGTCACCACGGACGCCAGCCTTTGGGGCTGGGGCGGGGTAGTCTACATCCCGGGAGTAGACAATTGGCAGGCCGATTACCTCTGTCGACAGTCGGTGGATCCGGGGAGTGCTCTCTGCACCCGGAGGTTTTTCAGCAGCTCTGTCGTCGCTGGAAGTCCTCGTAAGGGTCGGGTCGCGTCGGCGGATACCATCTCTAGGTGGATTCGTACTGTTGTGACTCAGGCGTACGCCATTAAGGGGCGTGAGCCTCCATTTCCTGTCACTGCCCATTCTACTAGGGCTGTTGGGGCGTCCTGGGCTTTCCGCCATGGGGCCTCTGTTTCTCAGGTTTGTAAGGCCGCTACTTGGTCTTCTGTTCACACCTTTGTTAAATTTTACAAGGTGGACGTGTTCGCATCGGCGGATGCTGGTCTGGGGCGCAAAGTGTTGCAGGCGGCGCTTTGAGGGGTCTTTTGGGTTTTTTGTTTGTTGTTGCCCATCCCTCAGTGTGTTACTGCTTGGTGACGTCCCTACCATTCAGGATCTACGATCTGTTGCCCTGTGTCCTTCAATGAACGGGAGAGAAAATAGGATTTTTGTACTCACCGTAAAATCCTTTTCTCTCCGTTCATTGAAGGACACAGGCCCCGCCCTCTTTTATGGGGTGTGCACTCCTAACTGCTTGTTACTTACTGGAGACTTGTCAGCAAGTGAGGGGTTGGGCCACCAGCAGGGGCCGCCCCTAGGCTGTCTTGTCTTTTTGTTATGTGCCTAGCGTCCTACTCCTGCAGGTGGCGATATACCCTACCATTCAGGATCTACGATCTGTTGCCCTGTGTCCTTCAATGAACGGAGAGAAAAGGATTTTACGGTGAGTACAAAAATCCTATTTTTTTCCATCTTGAGCTTTCCTCAGTCTGTTCTCCCTCCCTGACTTGCAATTAGTCAGGCTCTGGTCCCTCTGGTGTGCCTCTGGAGGTGTTGGGGAGCGCACAGTGCCGAGCTGAAGCCCTGCTGCTTTCTCCACGCTTACACTCCCTCATGTCAGAGCGTTCTGGAGCAGTGGTGTCCCTGGCTACTTCCTAGTGGGTGACACACTTTCACTGAGCCATTGATGCACTTATGATGCACGGACATGGGTGACATGCGGTCCAAGTTGGCTTTTGGTGTCTTCCAAGATAGGTTACAAGCAAACTGTTGTGCGGTGGGTGCTTGGTCCCTAGTGCCAGACCCACAGGTGCCAGAAATGTAGTGCAGAGCTGTGGGTAGACCTGGCCCAGAACATGCGGTCTAATTCTGCCACGGCCGCTACTACAGATTCAACAGACTTGGGCAAGGATAGGTTGAATTTCTTTCATAATCGATCTTCTACTGATGCACTGTGGGGTGGGGTACTTTGGGAGGATGTCCTGTTTGGGGGTGGGTTGGTTGTTTGGCTTTTTTGCTCCACTCTGGGTGTTGGGCTTGTCCCTTTTAACTTTTTTACTCTGGGTCCTTTTATAGTATTGTGTGATTTTTTGTTTTGTTTTGTTTTGTTAACCTTTAAACCCCAAAAGGATAGAGCCCATGTGCGTCCTCTGGTACCTGTAGGAGTAAGACATGTGCCTCATGGAATTTAAAAATCTTTCTTACCTTGTCCTAAACTCTTACAGGCTGGGTATGAAGGAATTGCCAGGACTTTTAAGAGTCTAGTACACCTGTTAAACACAGGGCCTGCAGGCTACCGTTTTAGTGGAGATCTACTCTTCCGATCTGCATTAGAAACAGCGCTGCATAGGACAGCAGACGAGAAGAAAAAACAACCAACAAAAACATTTGTAGCCAGTGTGCTAAAAGCCAGAAAAACCTTATGAAAAAAGAAAGGCAAACGAGGATTGCTATTTAATCTTCCTTAATCCAACACCAAATCTCAGTGAGTCAGAACTGCTGCTGTGGGGAACATTAGGGGCATTCCTTCCACAGTGATGGGAAGCCCTGAAAAATCAACTTAAATTCAATTTGATTTAGATGGGTTATCAAGTAGAATTGCAAAAAGCGGTACTACCCAAGTAGTGAGGTACAACACATTCGACATATACTACAACCTCACATTTAGTCTGCAAATTTGTGTTGAAATTATAGTCCATCATGAGGCGAGCTTGGAGCGGTGGTTGCTTTACAACACACAGGTACTATAGGGGACAAAAGTAGACACCCTCCAGAAGGAATGACCGTGTCTGCACATATTCAGAGATGATTTGAGGCTCTACAGCTGAGTGATACACAAATAAGATACATATTAATAACCAAGGTTCTTGAATGCATTTTGAAGGTTTAACTCCTGAGTTTAATGTCGCTTTAAGTTTCCCTAACCTTCCCTGCCGAGGAAGTACCCATTAAGAGTAGTTTTCCATTAACAATTCCATGTGCACCATGTGAATCTTCCATGACAGCAAGGATTCCCAGCTTGATCTCTGTGTTGTACCGATAGTAGTATGGTTACTATTCTGTTTCCTTCAGTTCTTGTTTTTTATAGAGGCAATCAGGAGACTGTTCTCTCTTTCTCTGTGCTTATATGCTGTCCTGTAGGATTCATGGAAATGGAGTTAACAGGTAACTAACTCTGTTGTTTGCAAGTAAGCATACACAGGCAAATCTCTGGCTGTTCAGCAAGAACCGGCCAAAATTTGCAGTGGATGCCCGGAGTCTGATGGAAGACCCACACCACCACAGCCAATCAGATATTCTGACAGTAACACGCTGTTTAGCATGGATGGAGTAATCTGTTTTTTGTTGTTGTTGTTGTTTTTTTTAATGTTCCGCCAGCAGAGTAAACAAAATAAAATATAGCAGTGTATGGCCAGCTTTAGCTGTGTGCCGCCTGTCCTTCAATCCCTATCTTTTCTTCGCTGCAAGAGCTGCCTCATCACCATGGAATATTAAAGGGAACCAGTAAGGATCGAAAACTGACATTGCCTTTTTGGTTTGAAAGGTGCTGATTCTGGGGCTATCATTTTTTTTAAATTCTTATTTTACTACCTCGGTAACCTGGAAAAAGGATTCAGGATTCAGCAATCACTAGCTAGAGGCTTTTCCACATCATTGACTATAGATGGCAAAACCAGAAATGGGACAAAAGCCCCAGAGTCTGCACCTTGAAAGAAAAATCGTCAATGACGGCTCCCATATTTTGCTCACAGGTGCTAAGTAATGGTGGCAGTGAGTAGTGAAAATACTAGGGATGCACTGATAACAGTATCTGTGCCGATATGGGGCATTTTCACAAGTACTCGTGAAAATGCCCCGATTAAAACACAGGTGGCTGCCGTAAGGTCCCGCGCTTGCTGGGGACTTCACGGCAGCCTTGCGAGGATCTTTGCGGCGCTGCTTACAATACCGGTCGGGCCGCATGTCGCCTCCTCCTCCCATCGCCCGCACCCATGAGATGCTTCACAGCCCTGGTGAGACCACGCAAATTCTGGTGAGCAACACGGAGTATACAGCTTCATATTATTCTGCATTGTTGTATAATGTATTGCTGGGGTTTGTAGTCCTCTATAGCCAGTGCTATTCTGCATTGCTATATAATGTATTCCCTCTACAGCTTGGTGTCGGTGGTAGAACTACCAGGGTTGCAGCGGTCACAGCTGGAAAATCATTAGTCTGTTTTGTTGTAGAAAAACTGTCACATGATCACATTATAAAAAAAGGTGGTCGGTAATTGGTATCGGCTAGTACTTGAGTAAAAGCATCGGTAATCGGTCTGGAAAAAAAATGGTTCGGTGCATTTCTAGAAAATACCCAAAACTTGCTGGGGGAGCATGGGAGTCGCTTCTCTTCATCCTGGGATAGTGCATTCGATGCCTGAGCAGCTGGTTACCAGTCCTTGTGCTGTCATGTGGGGCCAGGCATATTGTTCTGTAAGTTCTAACCAAAATGACTTGGAGCTCCTACAAGTCTTCTCTTTGCTCACATGTTGAATGAAGTCGTGGCCAACTATAGGAACGGGAGTGTAAACAGCTCTGTGATTCCATGATTCCATTTTGGGGAACCTCTTGCTTTCCCTGCATGATCATTTTGAAAATGACATTTTATTTGCAGTATTCCAATGGAAAACTTTTTAGCTCCTTGCTATAACTTGACTGATTAGGCTGTTAGCATTGTTTTACAAATCTTGCCAATTTGCTTTGGCTAGATTGTAACCAATGATTCCCAATCCTTGTAGAACAATATTCTTAGTTCCTCCAGCTGACCCAAAGGATGAGGTAGTCCAGAAAGGAACATGAAGGTGGTACAGATTGTTACTAACTCCTAGGGTAAATCAAGTGGAAATGCTAATTGGTTTAGCATGAATACAAATGAGATAGCAATTGTCTAAAATAACTTTGTCACCATGTTCACTAAAAATTCCTTTCTACAGTTTAAAAAAGAAACCACAGAGGAAGAAATATGGGCTTCTGTCGGACTATGATGAGAACATGGAGATGGGATCTATGGAAAGTGATGAAGAGAAAATCTTTGAATCTCGAAATATAAGAAGGTAAGTCCTATCAATCTTCAAGACCTTGATAAATTCACCCTGCATTTGTTAGACTAACCTTTTCTTATGTTTTGTGTTTTTGTTTACAGGTGATTTGCGACATCTTTGTGCCTCATGGTCTACTAACGACTCTTAAGCCCGGCCTTCTGTCCTTGTGATAGCACAGACTGATTCCTGCCATGTCTGTGTTTTGAGGGGGCATGAGTATTTGTGTCCTGCATTGTACTAATCAAGAGTGCCACCTCTTGAGGGGAAAAACTGTGCCTGATTTGAAAAAAACATAAAAGGCACTTATGGTTCTCTGACCTTTGCAGAAAACACATTCCATCGCCACAATGTGGACTATTGCTGATTTTTCTTTTTACCTTGATCTCACATCATTTTGCCAAGGAGCTCTGCAAGAAGCGAACTATTAATATGTGCTTTGTTGTAGACTGTGCAGGATGTTTGATAACAAACTTTTATTTTTTCAATGCGCCCTTTTTCTAGTATGTAAATAAAACATTCTGTTTGTTCTCCATCCTCCTGTCTTGGTGAATTAGCTGAGAAGAAAAAGTTGTCTGTATAATTGTTATATGTAATTAGAGCAGATTAACCACTAATTGCCACCTTGCTAGTACAGGTTAGGAAAATTTAACAGGCAAGTTGATTGGTACATAATCATCAATGGGTATGTTATTAGGTAGGGCTAGATCTTAGGATTAATACGTTTTTTGTATGATCAAACGTTCCAGAAATTGATAAGGGAAGTCATGCTGCTCTTAATTTTATGCCTGTAATGTGTTTGGAAACCTTGGGTGTAACAGTCACTGAAGAAAAACTTGGAGTGCCAGAATGATCCAGGTGCGTGGCAAGTGAAATATCATTAATATTTTACTGATATGATGCAAGAAAACCTAACTGATTCCAAGGAGGTGCAAAAATTCTAGAGAGGTCTATCTAAAATAAAAGCATATGGGGCCATTGTATATAAAGACTGTGGCCAATTGGCTTCTTCTTTCATTTCAAATCTTAATTGAAGAAACTGAGGAGAAAAGCTGATTGGTTGCCAAGTGCATCTGCTCCAGTTTTAATACATTCCGTACAGTGTCTGTATATATAATTTAATTTTTTCATAGGTATTTATATAGCCCAGACAATTTACGCAGCGCTTTACATAGTTGCACATTCACATCAGTCCCTGCCCTCAAGGAGCTTACAATCTAAGGTCCCTATCTCATGTATGCATATAGGGCCATATTTGTTAGGAGCCAATTAACCTTCCAGCATGTCTTTGGAGTGTGGAAGGGAACCCACACAAGCACAGGGAGAACATGCAAACTCCTTGCAGACAGTGTCTGACCGGGATTTGAACCAGTAATGTGGGTGCGCGCGTAAGTACGCTGTATAGGGCAGCAACCACTAATCGGCTTAATGAGAATAGTCTTTGATTACTTGTTTCATGGGCTCTGTGTCCCCTCTGATCTCCGCTGCTCCCAGCGGTGATGGGAGGGGACACAGACCCCTGCAGTCGGGGCTCCCTGTTGGAAGCCCCTGCATGCTGCGGTCTGAGGTGCTCTCCATGTCCCTGCCGCTCCCCCATGCCGCCTCTTACGGCTTGCTACCATCCAGCGGCCGGAAACACAAGCTGGGTGCACTTATGTATGAAAATGACGATTGTGCTGCATAGGTCAGGTATTGCCGCGTGCGCCAGAATGATTATTGGCCGTAGAATTCTCCAGGCCAATATTCATGACTAAACTGATGACTGGGCTTTTATATGTGTGTACCGTATTTGCCGTCGTATAAGACGTGGATTAAGACCCCAAAAAATCGCCTGAAAATCGGGGGTCGTCTTATACGCCGGGTATACTGTATGTAGCTACGGCTACATATAGTATACCGTGCTGAGCCAATCACGGCAGGCTTTGTATTCTTTAATACAAAGCCTGCCATGATTAGCTCAGCGCTGAGCCAATCACGGCAGGCTTTGCATTCAGTAAATACAGGCTTTGTATTAAAGAATACAAACCTGCCGTGATTGGCTCAGTGCGGTAGTAGCTGAAGGACGGAAGATGGAGGATGCTGCTGGGATCCTGGACAAGGTAAGAGACTGTAATCCCGAGTGTGGCTCGGGGTTAACACTTATGGTACTGAAAATTAACCCCGAGCCACACTCGGGAATACCGCCAAGGAGGTTAGTAAGTGCATTTAAACATAGTTTTGGGCTATACTCGTCTTATACGACGAGTATAGCCCAAAACCTATATTTTTACACAAAGTGGGGGGCCGTCTTATACGCCGGCAAATACGGTACATATAAATTCCTATATAAAGCCAGTCAAAAAAATTCCAGGCATAGCCATTTGCTTGCTTTTAACTGGCACAGGGGGCCCTATTCCTTCCCCTGTAAAAAAAAAACAAAACATGGACACCGGCACTCCAATAGCTGATTTAAGTACATCTGTTTATTAACGTAATACTGCAAAGCAAATACACTTAATTCATTATTTGCTATGCAGTATGTACGTTAATAAATAGACGTACTTAATCAGCAGTTGGAGTGCCGGTGTCCATGGTTTTGCTCGTATGACGAGGCGGTTGCCATCTGCCAACTGCTGCAGTTAGAGCCTGTGTCTGTGTCCATATAAGGGAGGTTCCCCTTGCATCCAGTCAGGACAGGAACTAAAGTGAAAACTTTCCTACAGGCAAACTAATACAAACACATTTTTTTTTTATACAGTGGGGAACGGTTAGAATTGCTTTCTGTCCCAGTAATATTGGCACCCCCTTCATAGGGGTGACATCTGTCTCCCCTTCCCATTCCTGTACAGGTGTCATAAGGACAGGAAGTGAGTGAAAATCTCTCCAATGGGGTCACAGACTGGAATACAAACTTGACAAAAATTTACATTAGTGTAAGAACATTAGATTACAGGAACTGTGTAAAAGAATAATACATGAATGCTTACTTTTCAGGTGGATGTTAAGTCAAATCTCCTTGAAAAGCTATGGGCACCGGTAATCTTAGACACTCTGGGCGTGTTGGATACCCATTCCCCTGTTGCACAGGGTGATTCATACCACCATCTGCTACATAACCACTTTGCCCTGTAGTGACGTGGGGCCGTCGGGTGAAACCACAGTCCACAATGAGTGATCAGGTATTCAACACGGCCATATATGTGAGATATCAGTTGTGCCTGTAGCTCTTAAAGAGAGTGAAGATTCAACTTGCTGCCCCCTGAAACTTCAAGGGTGACTGGGTTAATTTTCTCTTCTGATGGTCACTTTAATCTGTACTGCGTGAAAAACAGGCTGTCAATGCTGTATTGTCCTTGCCTTAAATACTTTAGAACTCACACATCCATGGCAAGAATTCAGCCAGTGAAGTAAAAACTTATATTTCTCCAATCATCTTCCAGGCCAGCAACCTGAGATGATTGGCACCTCCTACTACAGGAAACACAAACCAAAAAGAGGTTAAATACCCTCCCACCCCCTCCTCCCTCGTTTTTTTTTGTGTTTCCTACCTCCAGGAACGCTTCGTCATGTTTGTTATTTTCCTTGGTCCGGTCGGTCTTGAGATCGCTGGTCCCCCCCGCCCCCGCTGTGGAGCTCTGCTACTGGGTCCTCTGTCGCTGGTGGTCTTGCTGTAGGTGCAGTGGTGTTTTCCCCTTCTTTCCAGGTTGTCCTTCCCTTTTTTTTTTTTCGTGCAGCGGGAAGGAGCCTGAAACCCCAGGCTGTGGTGCCCTGTCGCTCTGGGGCGGCGGTAGGCTGTGCGCAGGGTGTTGGAGCGCATGGGGGCGTGACATGCGTTCCAGGGTTCATTTTAAGGGAAGTGAGGTCACTTCTGCTGCGCACCTCTCTGCACGCTGAGACGAGGCTCGGAACTCAATTCAGGACAGAAGAGGGAGAATAGCCTTCACTGCTCAGATGGATGAGGAGAGCAAGCTGGCTACCGCTTTATCCAGGTCCAAGGGTGGGGTGAGTCCAGGAGGGTTCCTGCGGGCCCTGCCTGATAGTGTGATTGTGGTTTGCTGCTCTGGGGATTGCGTTGTTTACTGTGTTGTGATTTTTGTCTAGGATCCTTCACCCACAGACAGATTGGCGCCCCAAAGTTCTGTGCCACCTGTTGCCCCAGGGAATGGAGAGAGCCAGAAAGGAAATTTCTGGGTTTCTGATCCTGGAAAAGGAGATTCCCCTTTGCTAAAGAGGAGGAGGACAAATATTTCAAGTGTCCTAAGTTGGATGCAGCTTTGGCCCAGGTTTCCAAAAAAGCTAATCTGTCCTTTTGAGGATGCTGGGAATATTAAAGACCAGATGGATAGGAAGGCAGAAGCTTTACGACGTAGAGCATGGAATTAAACTGCCGCTTCCATGGCTCCAGCAGTAGCAGCTACCTGCGTGGCCTGCAATATGGACCTATGGTTGGACAATGCTTCCCTGCACATCTCTCAGGGAGCACCGGCGGAACAGGTGTTGGAATCCCTGCCAGTTTTTGGTAAAGAGGTCGCTTATTTAGCAGACTCCTCTGCGGAGATTGTTGGAGTCTCAGCCAGGGCCGGTGCGCTTTTGAATTCTGCCAGGCGGGCTATCTGGCTGAAAACATAGGAGGGGGGATGTTACGTCCCAGTCCAGGCTCTGCTCTCTCCCTTTCGAGGGTGGTTTATTGTTTGGCTGGATGAGGTTTTGACTAGATACTTTAGAAAGGGGAAGAAATTCCCAGAGAAAAAGAGGATACGTAATAGACGTTTTTTTTCGTCCCCCTCAGGAGCAGAAGTGACAAGCCAATAAACCCCAGTTCCAAAAGAAAGGCTGGCCTTAAGAACAAATCCAAGGGTGGATTGTTGTTTTCAGCCGTAAACAAAGACCCCAAGTGACGCCACCATGAGGGTAGGCGGGAGGCTTTTGTGTCTCGCTGGGAAAAGATCTCAGTCAGTTTATTATAGACACCTTTTAAAAAGGGGTTATCGCCTGGAATTTTTAACTCTGCCTCCCCAAAACTTTTTTCTAACGAGGTTGCCCAAGGAACAGGGGGCAGCTCACACATTAAGCGAGGTGCATTCAAACTCTGGCCTCCAGAATGTGATAGTTCCAGTCCCCGTGGGCTAGCAGTTTCTGGGGTTCTATTCTCATGTCTTTTTGGTGCCAAAACCATCAGGCAAATTCCGGATGATGTTAAATCTGAATAAATTAAATCTTCCTGATTTTCAAGCATTTCAGGATGGAGAGTATTTATTTGGTCCGAAGAACCCTCCGAAAATCAGTTTATGATCACCTTGAATTTAAAAGATGCGTATCTGCACATACCCATTTGGACCATCAGGAGTGTGGTTTGCGGTCAGAACGAGTGTGGGAATAGTTCACTGGCAGTTTCGGGCACTCCCGTTTGGGCTATCAGCGGCCCCCAGGATCTTTACCAAGATTCTGGCAGAGCCAGTATAATTTTTGCGCCTCCAGGGCATTTGTTCCCATACTTGGACTCAAACTTCCCATACTTGGACAGTTTAACTCAAAATATACCCCAGTGGTTGACAGAAACCGGGATACAACAAAGACTTAAAATGCTCAATGCAAACAAAGCAGTGGGTCCGGATAACCTGCACCCCAAGGTACTTAAGGAATTAAGCCAGGTTATAACTAGACCATTAATCCTCATTTTTAAGGACTCCTTAATGACTGGTAGGATCCCCAGTGATTGGCGGAGGGCTACGGTAGTCCCAATATTCAAAAAGGGGGCAAGGTGCCAACCTGGGAACTATAGGCCGGTCAGTCTAACATCGGTAGTTTGTAAAATGCTAGAGGGCATAATAAAGGATTATCTGGTAGAATTTGTTCAGGAAAACGGGATAGTTAATGACAATCAGCACGGGTTCAGGAAAGACCGTTCCTGCCTAACTTGCTAACTTTTTATGAGGGGGTAAGTAGAGATATGGACGGAGGTAAGCCGGTGGATGTGGTATATCTGGATTTCTCAAAGGCTTTTGATACGGTACCACACAAACGCTTGCTACACAAGCTGAGGGCTATGGGCATAGATGAGGTGGTGTGTACGTGGATAGAGAACTGGCTACGGGAACGGGTCCAGAGGGTATCTGTAAATGGCACCTTTTCAGACTGGGCTAGTGTAATGAGCGGTGTGCCTCAGGGTTCTGTGCTGGGTCCCATATTGTTCAACTTATTTATTAATGACATCGGGGAGGGTGTTAACAGCGATATTTCCGTGTTTGCGGATGACACCAAAATAGGGAGGGTAATAGACACGGACTTAGACACTATAACATTACAGGAGGACCTGGATAAAATAGGGGAGTGGGCATTAATGTGGCAGATGAGGTTTAATGTCGATAAATGCAAAGTAATGCACTTTGGAATTAAAAATAAACAAATGGGTTATACAATTATGGGTATGCCGCTGGGGAAGTCAGAAATGGAGAAGGATTTGGGGGTCATTGTAGACCACAAACTGAAAGGTAGTTTGCAGTGCCAGGCTGCTGTAAACAAAGCTAGCAGGGTCTTGTCCTGTATTAAAAAGGGGATGTATTGCAGGGACAAGTCTATAATTTTGCCACTTTATAGATCATTGGTTCGACCTCATCTGGAGTACGCGGTCCAGTTCTGGTCACCAGTACTAAGAAAAGATGTCCTTGAGTTGGAAAAAGTCCAGCGAAGGGCAACCAAACTAATTAGGGGTATGGAGGACCAGAGCTACGAGACAAGGCTACTAAATTTAAACATGTTCACATTAGAGGTGAGGAGATTAAGGGGGGATATGATTTCCATGTACAAAATGTTTAATGGTGGTAGCAACATTAGCGATAAACTGTTTAAAATTAACTCCGTTACAAAAACTAGAGGCCATCACCTAAAATTGATGGAAAAAAAATTCCAGCACAAGGGGCGAAGGGGGTTCTTCACAGTAAGATCAGTTAGGGTCTGGAACTCACTGCCACAGGCGGTGATTTCAGCAAATAATGTGGAATTGTTCAAGAAACTTTTGGACGATTTCTTAAGGGACCGTAATATACAGGGGTACAGGTACTCCTAGAATGAGATCCTAATAGGTTGGACTTGATGGACTAATGTCTTTATTCAACCTCAAATACTATGTATACTCGTATACGGCCCGTCCGAGACAGGAGTCTTAAGTCTGCGAAAGGTCAGAGACTTGCTGGAGCATCTGGGCTGGATTGTGAATTCAGAGAAGTCTTTTCTCACCCCGGCCCAGTCGGTAGTCTTTTTTGGATACAGGGTAGAGTCGGGGGCAGAAAAGTTTTTTTATTGCACCTTTTCATTGACCACTCAGTCCAGCATCTCTCTGACCTTGAGGGAGATAATACGGCTCTTGGGGGTTATGACCTCGTCGATTCCTGCGCTAGACTGGGCTCAATTTCATGCCAGACGTCTTCAGATGTTTCTTTTGTCCCATTGGGACAGGAGGAGGGAATCCTTGGAGCAGAATGTTTGCCTCCCAGGGGACGTCCGGGAATCCCTTACATGGTGGATGTCTCTGGAACGGCTAATGCAGGGCAGGTTGTGGGATCAAACTGTGCCGGTTCATGTCACAACGGATGCGAGTTTGTGTGGTTGGGGTACGCATGCTTTAGGGATGTGTGCTCAGGGACCCTGAGCCTGGTGAGCGCCTCCTCTGACCTAAGGGAGCTGACAGCGGTGAAGCCTAGTAGACAAGGAAGTGAAGGTCTTTTCATACAACTCCACCACAGTGGCCTACCTGAATCACCAAGGGGGAACGAAATCCCCCGCACTTTTGCAGGTGGCAGAGGAAATCTTTCACTGGGCAGAGTCTTGGGTGGTCTCGGTCAAAGCGGTCCATATAAGGGGGATTTGCAACACCACTGCGGATTTTCTGAGCCGAAAACGTATACACCAGAATAGGGATGTCCCCATACCGAAGCTAGCATCGGAATCGGGCCCGCTAGAGGGCATTTTGACAAGTACTTGGGGGTCTTAATTTAGGTGGCCGTAGACTTGCCAGATGACCCCGCTCGGAGCGCCGCCCACCGGAGCAGCAGTGACGCGACGCTCGGCGAGGTAAGAAAAAAAAATGCAGCGGCGAGTCAGCGCTGTTCCAGCGAGAGGAGCTCCAGGTGGGGTTCTAATTTAGCTGGCCGACACCTCTGAGCAAGCTAAATTTGAACCTCACCTGGAGCTCCTCCCACCGGACTAGCGGTGACTCGTCGCTGCTCTCTCTGGTGTTCGAACACTGGCACAGTGAGTGAGGGCAGATTTGGGGGGGGGCAAATGTATTGTCTGTGCTGTATTAGCAGTATGTACTGCATATAGAGTACATATAGAGTACACACTGCTAATACGGTACAAACAATACATTTACAACTATACTCTGCTAACATGAATGGATTAAATGATCTGTATGTAGCCCTGTACTATGGATCATTTCATCCATTCATGTTAGCAGAGGATAATTGTAAATGTATTGTTGCAGTGCACTCTATATGTACATGTACTATATACTACATATAGAATGCACTGCAACAATAGATTTACAATTATCCCCTGCTAATATGAATGGGTTAAATGATCCATAGTACATGATATGTAGCCCTGTACTACCGATCATTTAACCCATTCATGTTAGCAGTGCAGAATTGTATATCTATTGCTGCAGTGCATTCTATATGTACTGTACATATACAGCACAAATGTCCTGTACATTGCAGCAATAAGATTTACAATGATCCCCTGCTAACATGAATGGGTTAAATCATGATCCATAGTACAACTACATGTTATGTACTATGGATCATGATTTAACCTAATGTTAGCAGGGGATAATTGTAACTCTATTACTGCAGTGTACTGGACGTGTGTACTGTATATGTACTATGGATCATGATTTAACCTATTCATGTTAGCAGGGCAGAATTGCGAGCACCTCCCACAAGCTGAGAACCGAGACGTGATGCAGCAATCCTGCCCAGCGCCGACAACAAGGGGCACCGCGTGAGGCAACAGGGATCGGAGTAAAACTGTGAGTGTGGGAAGCTAGGACGGGGCTGGCTGTAAATCTATTGCTATAGTGTACTGGACGTGTGTAATGTATATGTAGTACATATATACAGCACACATCTCCACTACACTCCAGCAATAGAGTTACAATTCTCCCCTGCTAACACGAATAGGTTAAATCATGATCCATAGTACATAACATGTAGTTGTACTATGGATCATTTAAAGTCACCTGTCCCTTTTAAGAAAAGTATTGGAAATTGGTATTGGCAAGTACATGAGGGGATGTACTTGTACTTGGGCCTGAAAAAGTGGCATCGGGACATCCCTAACCAGAACGAATGGGGACTTCACGAGGAAGTTTTTGCACAGATAGTAGACTTATGGGGTCGGCCGGAAGTGGACCTGTTCGCGAGCTGGCTCAATCGAAAAACGCCTGTTTATTATTCTCTGAGCAAGGAGGCGGATTCCCGGGGAGTGGACGCACTGGCTCAAGACTGGGATTTTGGTCTGGGTCACGCGTTTACTCCTCTGGTTCTGCTGCCTTGTGTTCTTCAGAAGCTGTTCCCTAATTCTGGTAGCACCATGTTGGCCTAGGAGGACGTGGTTCTCGGAACTGTAGGTTCGATCCATCCGCCCTCCTTGGGAGCTGCCTTCAAGAAGGGACCTGCTGTCTCAGGGGCCTGTCTTGCATCCTAACCTGGACTTTTTTCATTTGATGGCCTGGCTCTTGAGAGGCGGATCCTGTATATGAAGGGCTGTTTGGCCAAAGTTATTGACACCCTTCTTTCTAGCAGGAAGGTGGTTACAAGTAAAATTTACAGTAAGGTCTGGAGGGTTTGTTTGCAGGCGTCTAAAGCCACCTTAGCCCGATGGATTAGGGAGGTAATTACGTCCGTTTACCAGTCAGAAGGTCAGGAGGTTCCTTCCACTGTCAGAGCTCATTCCACTAGATCTCTAGCGACATCTTGGGCAGAAAAAGCTGGGGCGTCAGTGGACCAGATTTGTAGGGCAGCCGTCTGGTCACGACACGATACCTTTTGTGAGACATTTACCGCGTGGAAGTATCGTCACAGCAGGACCTCACTTTTGGTCGAAAAGTGCTTCAGGCTGTGGTCCCGCCCTAATGAGGTAGGCTTGCTTATCCTCTCAGGTTGGTGGCCTGGAAGCTGATTGGAGAAATGGTCCGTTATAAAATTACCGATAATAGGATTTCTATGAATCTTCCAGGACAGCAAGCCTACTTCCCACCCTATTTGTTTTTTAGTATGCATCTGGATTTATTGATGGGTGTGTATTTTTTCCCTCGTGCACTGGTGGAGGTAGTCTACTTTTATCTCAACTGAGGGATGAGGGGGGTGGGAGGATGTTTTGGTTTGTGTTTCCTGTAGTAGGCGGAGCCAATCCTCTCAAAGGTTGGTGTCCTGGAAGATTCATAGAAATCCTGTTATTTTGGTTGGTTGGTAACATGGTTGGGTCAGTTGCACAAACTATTAAAGCCTTTTGCCTGGCATGACAGGCAGGCAAATAGCATTTTCAGGAGGAGAAGTCAGTAATGGTCTCTTTTTTATTTTTTTATTACAAGTTCTGCTTTAAAGTTCTGCCATGCATTTATCCAGAATTCCTTTGCTCCTTTTTGGAGTGGGGTTGTTAGTTCAAAAGATGATAATATTTCTAATTTAGCAGCATAGCAGTAAAAAGTGCTTGTTTTCCATAAAGAGTGGTTCAGGTGTTTTACCTGTAAGAAGAAATGGCAGCTAAAGTGGCTTTGGTTGCTGTAGAGAACTCCTTTCATCCTCCCCTTATTGCTTGAGCCTCGGCATCCAGCTTTTGGAAATAGTTATTTCAAGTTGCGTTGACAAACACAAGATGGCAGCAATGTGCTACAGACTCCAGCAGCAGGCCTCTGTCAGCCAAAATGTAATGCCACTTCCAGTGCCTAAGATTTTGCTGGTTATGGTGAAGCAAAACGAATGATATATATACGTATGATATACAGAAAAGTCTACAGTTATAGCTACTGTTTCCTTCCCACATGTCTGTTTATTGTCTATAAAGCTGCGTATATAATGGTAGATTTTCGAACGAACTTTCGAAAAATGTGATAATGCCATCAGAGAGTTGACGTATGTCATTCGAAATTTTGTTTGATTTTGGAAATGGATAGAATCTCTCAAATGATTCAAAAATGTCCATCCTTTGATTTGTTTGTCAACACTATGGTTGAAATTGATTGCCGATTTGACCCTATTCGCTTTTAGAGAATCGAACAAATGTCCAAAAAAAAAAAAATTCAAACAAAATTCTACTGCTGTATGGCCAGCTTAAGTATTTTCCCTTTCAGGATTAATGTTCAAATAATTTGCAGTCAGCCGCCAAGGTTAATGCACCATTAGCAAATGTCTGAAAAGGAACTGAGCAGACAGGTTGTCAAAGACTTCTGAGATTAAAGAACCAGATTCACAGAAGGAAATCTCCTGTGCCCTGCAGGGGTATGGTGGGGGGGAGCAAGACGAAGCGTTGTTTTGTGAGGCGTCTCCTCTCTTTCGTTAGCACAGCTTCAATCTAATAAGCAGGTCACGTCAGAGTCGGTGCTAAAATCTTTCCCAGTATGAGCATGTACATGCATGCTGTTAACCCTTCTATGCTAAATAGCATCTTATCCAGATACGCTGCTTTAGGATTTAGATAAACACAGACAGATTAGTCGGTCACTGTACTTTATTAATTGGATAAAGTATTTTATCAAGATCGAATTCCATACACATATTAATTCTATAAATGAGCATTGGAAGGCAACATCACCCATGTGGTAATGAACTAAACAAGATGTGTATTCTGTTCTGTTATATGTATGAGTGATTATTCTAAAATGTATTATTTTTATTCTAAAATTATTATTTAAAATAAAATTATTTTTATTCTAAAATTATTATTATACAGGATTTATATAGCGCCCACAGTCTGCACAGCGCTTTACAATATAAGGAAGGCATTACAGTTACAAATGTAGAATCAAGAAAGGACGGTAAGGAAATATTAGTTTTAAGTTGCCAATTACAGATACCATTGTTCTTCGTTTGAAAGACTATTAAAAGTAAATCCATCACTATGCCATGCAAACCAAGTAACCTAAGATTCCCCCTCAAACTACATAGCAATGCCTGTTTTTCACTTATGTGTTCTTGCCCATCATGCTAATCTCCTACTACAGTCCTGATGACAAACCCGATACACACGACACACACCACATACACCCACTGCCTCCCACAGTGCAGAAGCACACACACTGTTCCCAGCAAATGCCGTGACAATTCTGATCTTACGTGATGCCTGTGACCTTCGCCGTCACTCCAGACAGGAATGTAACAGGTTTTACAATATGGCAGTGCAGTTCAGAGACAAGGATTCTTTAAATTCCTATTTAGAGCATACAGATAAAGCTCAACGATTTTAAAATACCGTTTAATAAAGGAAAAGAAAAATTGTGGAGAAAAATATTCACAGAAAGGATATCACAACAGGAAAGAGAGAATAGTAAAACAAAAAAAGCAAATTCCTGAGTTTTTTTGGGTTCCAGCAGAGTTCAGTAAATGAAGCATACAATGGATCCAAAATTGGCTCTCTAGAAATATGTCTCTTGGCCATGTTCTTTGTTTGATGGTAAAGGAGAGCTCCAGCTGCCTCCTCCGGCAGCTTTTCTGGGCCTTCTAAAGGGTGTCACCACTCAATCAAAAAGGCTCTGGGGTGTGAGACAGGGGGGCTAAATCACTTTATGATATTTCACATGGCCCTCCCTATTTGTTAGTTTTTTAAATGCAGCCACATGCTGTAGTCTGAAACCCATATATTATTGCACAGTACGAAATCGCAACTTGATTCAAACTTGAAAAGACATCTGGCATATGCAGTGGCTAATACAGGCTTCAATGCAAAACTGCTCCAGCTCCTTCAATTTGGATGGGTTTTGCTGGTGTACAGAAATCTTTGTCATGCCACAGATTCTCAATTGGATTGAGGCCCGGGCTTTGACTAGACCATTCCAAGACATTTAAATGCTTCCCCTTAAAGCACTTGGATGTTGCTTTGGCAGTATGCTTAGGGTCATTGTCCTGCTGGAAGGTGAACCTCCGTTCTAGTCTCAATTCTCTGGTAGACTGAAACAAGTTTCCCTGAAGAATTTCTCTGTATTTAGCACCATCCATTATACCTATAATTCTGACCAATTTGCCAGTCCCTGCCAATGAAAAACATTCCCACAGCATGATGCTGCCGCCACCATGCTTCACTGTGGGGATGGTGTTCTTATGTTTGTTATGTTTGTATGGTGTTCTTATGTTTGTGGGGTGATGAGAGTTCTTATGTTTGTGCCAGACATAGAATTTTCCTTAAAGGCCAAAAAGCTCAATTTTAGTCTCATCTGACCAGAGTACCTTCTTCCATATGTTTGCGGAGTCTCCTACATGACCTTTTGGCAAACAGCAAATGTGTTTCCTTCTTTTTTTTTTTTTTCCTGTAAGCAATGGCTTTTTTTCTGGCCACTCTTCCATGAAGGCAAACTCTGTGGAGTGTATGGCTTAAAGTGTTGTTATGGACAGATACTGCAATCTCCACTGTGGAGCTTTGCAGATCCCTCAGAGTTATCTTTGGTCTCTTTGTTGCCTCTCTGATTAATGCCCTCCTTGTCTGGTCCGTGAGTTCTGGTGGGCGGCCCTCTCTTGGCAGGTTTTTTGTGGTGCCATTTTCTTTCCATATTTTAACAATGGATTTAATGGTGTTCCATGGGATGTATAGCGTTTCAGAGAATTTTTTTTTTTTTTTTTTAATAAAGGACTTGTCAAAAGATGAGTTTTGTTTATTTGTTTATTTAAAGGACTTTTTCAAGGTGTGGTGTTTTTATTTACTATTTTAGTCACTATTTGGTGAATGAGTAGGGGTAACAAATACCCCTTCCTCATTCACAACCGGGGGCGGATGAGCAACCAACTGCCAGGCCAGGCTTGTGGGGAAGAGGCCCTTGTCCTCATCAGCATGGGGACAAGTTGCTTTTCGAGGGGGTCACAGTACTATCCCAAGAATTCCAATATTGCAGACTTTATTGAAATTAAAGTGTATAAAGCAGCAAATACCAGCACTGCACACCCCCCAACCAACTACAACCTCTCGCATGTTTCACCCGTAGGCTTATTTATTCATAGAGGTCCCCCTTTCTCAGTGGTGTAGCAGACTCTCTGGGGTCTATGTATATATGTATACTGAGATCATGTGACACTTAGATTGCACACAGGTGGTCTTTAGTAAACTATTTATGTTACTTCTGAAGGTAATTGGTTGCACCAGATCTTATGTAGGGGCTTCATAGCAAAGGGGATGAATACATATGCACACACCCCTTTTCTGTTTTTTATTATTTTTTAAAAACCAGTTCTTTTCTTGATTTCACTTCACCATTTTGGACTATTTTGTGTATGTCCATTAAATGTAATTCAAATAAAAATCAATTTTAATTCCAGGTGATAATGCAACAAAATAGGAAAAATGCTAAGGGGGTGAATAGCAAGCCACTGCCCAGACCTAATTACTGTCACGATAAGGACTATGCTGGACATAGGCATGTGGGGTGATTGAGCTTGGAGGCCTATTTCAGCTGCTAGAATATTGTTAATTCCAAACATTACATAAATATGCATGCTTTATGCTTTTGAGAAAATATTCTCTTCCCCCCCTTGGTGTTTTTCCCCAGTCTTAATGCATTACAATCTGCAATTAAAATGGATTTTTGGGGTCTTGTACCGTGTCATGTACACAACATGCTTAGCACTCTAGGTGCAAAATAATTTTTATTGAGATGCCAGCAATAAAGACATAAAAGAGAAATCCTGAATCTGCATAACTATTCACATTGCTCCAGCTCCTTCAAGTTGGATGGGTTGCATTGATGTACGGCTAACTTCAAGTCGTGTCACAGCTTAACCACTTAAATGAGGTCTGGACTTTGACTAGGCCAACAATTTTCCACTCAGCTCCTTCGGTTTTTATAACAGAGGAATTCGGGTGGGAGACTGCCGACAGGGCTACCCACAGAGCACATTTTGGCTGGTTCATCAAGAATCAGTTGAAATTTACTCCCATTTATGGCCAGTTTTACACATTTACTTGCATGCATGACAAAATGTATCTGATGATAGATCAACTTTAAACACATCAGGTGAAGGTGTAGAAGCCAAAGGGCATAGTCACTTAAGAGCTCTTAATGCTAGTCTTTTTTTTAATCTTAATCAAGTTAAGAATTTCTGTATCATTTGAGTGGGAATCTCTTTTGCAGTAATGAATGCAACATTTTTCTGAAGAAATATTCTCTCATCTGACAGGAGTTTATACTTTAGGAGTTCATATGGGACCTTTTTAACCATAGATAAATCATTCACTATATTATCCTACACAAGCATACCTCAGTGAAGCTTTGATATTGGATCAGTGGTAGGAACAAGTAATTAATGCCAGCACTCCAGTTTAGAGAACAATAATTGTTTTACTTTGCAAACAGTGAATGTAAACTGATACTTCAGGGACAAAGGGGACCAGTTAATCAATGTATAATAACTACAGTGGCTGTTACTGCACTTAATAAGGAGATCCACTTTGTTCTTATGTCATTCTACTTTCACTGTTGACAAAGCAACATGAGTACTGTTCTCTACACTGGAGAGCTAACACTAATGACACCTTGGTCAAAGGAAGCAACAAGCAATAGAGATTACCCACAGTCAAGATGATTTTCCGTTACTTAGGTCAGTTTCATGTGAGGAAAATGGAAACTCAATGTTTGACCACTTGCTTACAGACAAGCATAATACCTTATCTTATGGAAAGAAATAAATAACCTTGAAATTATTTCGCAGTAAACCTCATTTTGATTATAGGGCACAAACAAAGGAACTAAACCTTGCAACAACAAATAGTGCAAACTGTGTAGCCACATCAATCCATTAAAGCGGACTTTTACACTCAAAAATCAAATTCTACCAATGTATCCCTCTATGTATGATGATGAATAATATCAGACATGTCAGGTGTAAAATGCTGTGATTTGGAAATACTTACACTTACACTTTCCTGCTTTGAAAGGGTAAAATGACCAGTTTGCCAAAACAATGCACACTGAGATTGCCTTGTCATCAGTAGAGCATTGCTTCAGATGAGATGAAATCTCACAAGATCTCTGGGAAAGGAATTTTCCTCCCCTGAGATGATGTGCATGGTCACATGTCCTAGTCACATATCTAGTAACATGAGCTAGTAATCTGCCCTTAGTAAACATGGCCACTGTCAAGAGACTGGGGAAGAAAAGAGCAATAAGGTATGAAAAGAATTAAGGATGCATCGATATATTGGCCCAAAATGGTACTTTTGGCATAATGCCGAAAGTTCAATTTTCTCGCCGATAAAGAGTGCATCCATTCTTTCTCTCCTCCTTGCTGGGCGCTGCTCTGTGTGGGGAGGAGAGAAATCATTGACCCCGCTCATTCCTTTCTCCTTCCCACTTTGAAGGTGTCTAGTTGGGACAACACCAAATTAAATCTGCACAGTTTGCTTATGATATCTTTCGGTTTTTCTTTAACCCCAAAGTTTAACTTCCCAAACTAACTGTAACGAGTCCCTGCTCGCTCTGTTCCACTCTCCCGGCACTCATCTGCTACTATTGGATCAGATGTCAGACCGCACGTCTGATTCTACAATCGTCCGATAATCCGGGATTCGAAACTACAGCTATGTGCTGTTCGAATCCAGTTGTGATAGCTCAGAACAAACACCAGGCAGGCTGTATGTAAGTTCCAACAGGGATCTGCTTTATTGAAGACCAGCTCAGTATATATGCAGTTCAAGAAGTCTAAACACATAACGCAATCAAACATGAACAGCATGCAAACAGACATCCCCTCCCCGATGCCTTAATGAATGAATAGGGAGAGAGGAGACACATGTGATGGGATTATCTCCTGAGTGTATCATAGTGTGATTTACTCATCTACACCTGGAGTCAGCTACTCCTAGAATCAGCTATCCTAATCCCATCATCAACACAATACAACAAATGGACCAATAAACTGTAATAGTTCAATGTCCAGAATTATCCCCCTTCAGTGCTGCTGGATTCACAGTCTGTACCTATAATAGACACGGGGTCATCCAAATGTAATGCCAGGGAACATGTACAGTACATCCCTTCACACATAAACCTGGTAGAATGGTTAATTGTAACCCCAAGAGGTCCGAGGGGGTCTCCATAGTTCTGGGTCCATAGTCAGTAGGAAGGAGGCTAGCCCCCAGGCTCCTCCAACAGCACCAGTGGCGGTTCAGTCAGTCACACTAACCAATATATTTAGAATTGTGGGAACTTTTCAGGTGCGACAATACATTTTGAAAAAAGCGAACTTATGTGCCTAACAAAACATCTCAGACAAGGAATAGCTTCAACATTCTGACTTCAAAAGACATTAAAGCCAAAATAATGATCCTGGAGTGAAAATTCTGTTTGCTTGTTTGCTTTGCTTTGTTTTAGTGCATAGGGATAGAGTTGCCTCTATCTCTATCCACTAAACCTTATGATATCCAAAATGATGCTGGAATTGCACCAATTGTCACTTACAATGATTCATTTCCCACTTCTCCTAATCTCTCTGTTACAAAGACATACAAAAAATGGAGTCAGCTTTTCCACCTTTTATATGGAGAGAAAAAAAAAAATCTCTGAAGCATTTGCACTTTGGATAAAATCTGGGTGTGAATTTACCTAATACCAGACTTTACAACCTAGCCAGCATCTCTAGACATGCCAGGCACTTGATGGGTGGTACCAATTTTTATACCAATGTGAACCTTGGCAATAAGATGATATCCCCATGGTCCCTACTTGCTCCATTTCCCAAGATAAAACAATACATTATTTTAATGGATACCATTGTCACTTGTTGGGAGATTAGGGAGATATTATGCTTCCAAGGGATCATATCTTTTCTGATGCCATTAACCTCCACTCCAGCCTTTCCACAAATCGCGGATTCCCATCTGTACAGCATGGTTGGAAAGAGGCATATACACTATCCAGAACCTATCATGGTAGCCATTGAGCCATGTGTGACCTTGTCAACACCACCTGGCTTGACAACAGTCATATGAAAATTTGACAAGAGGGGACTATGTTTCATATATTTTGGAGTTGCCCCAAAATCCAAACTTTTTCGGAAAAGGTGCAAGAGGTTGTTTCTTCTTTGACTGGGATCCGGTTGGGGTCAGTTCCTTCTCCATCTGGTGCCCCTCTCCATGAAAAGGGACAAACAATCATTGCTCATTCATCTCCTAAATGCAGCTAAAGCATAGCATGTATTCCTTCATAGTAAAAAAAAACAGCTCCTCCACCCATTAGCCTATGAAGTAAAGTAGAGGAAATTAAGCTAATGGAGGAATTGAGAGCTGAGGAAGCCCAGATGGAGGGAGGATCCCGAGAGGTTTGGTTTTATTGGACACAATTCTATTTATTCTGACTCCGATCGTTGTGATAGCGAAATATATCCCTTGCTGAGACCTCTATGCCTGGCCTGTATAAGCGGATATACTCACTGCGGACAATCCTCGTCAGATAGCTGAACTCGTCAATACTGATTCATTCAAAAGAGGTGTTTATTCTTTAACATCAGGTTATAGCAGATGATAGGAACAGCAGTTGAGCGGTTGTAGTATTGTGCGGTCAGAAAATGATGCCTTTCTTACGTACTGTGCAGATTACATGTGTGTCCTTGTTACATGTGGCTTTTAACTGTGGCCATGACACAGGAAGTACTGCACACAGGAAGAAGGAAGGGGCGTACACTAGGGGGAAATACATCGTCACATGAGGAATAATTACAGAAAAACATGTACATTACAACAAAAGGCCACTAGATGGCAGCATAGGATAACACATGGATTTAGCTATGAGAAAATAGTTAGGCAAAACACACTATGTAAAACTTCTATCTATATTAACTTCTATAACATATTCTATGCCCCATTGGGGCGGCACACTATTTCTCTGCGGAATATAGGGCTCTGTGCTGCAGATTATTAGAAAATCACAGATTTATCATTTATATCTTGTAGTGGTTGGTGGTTGGCTGGGGTACATAGGTCTGAGGCCGGCATTGGGCTATTACTTCATTGCCACCTGTCCCTTCCCTCCTCCCACCCAATATATATATATGTATATTTTCCTCTCTCATGTGCCTGCATATTTCCTTATTCATTCTTGTCCTCACCTTTTCTTTCCATATTTACTAATGTTAGTTTCAGTTTCTACCTGGAGTCGGTCATTTTAGAAAAGCTCCTTACTCCATGGTGACTGGGTCTGGTTTCTACGTATGTTTTTCGACTATAGTGGCACTCGAAGTACCCAACTGGAAAAACAATGGGCGTTCCTGGGGACTTGTTTTTCATCCAACTGGTGTTTTTCATGTTTCCACGACCATGTAGATTTCTTGTAATGTTCCACTATTTTGTTTCTGTTTTTGTATTTCTACAAAAAAAAATTCTATTCATAAATAAAGAATTAAAAAAAATGAAAATTTGACTGAACAGGTGGAAAATTGTCAGCTGAACAGTGTCTGTATCCAATAAGGTGTAGTCACTGTTCGGGTATTCAGACAGCTGCATGTAAAGTCCAATGGTGAAATTGTTCAAAGATTTCATTACTATTTTAAATTCGACTGTTAACACAACTGTTTTTAACTCTAAAAAACTAACCTAATGCTTATCCTCTTTGTTTTGTTAAATCTGAGTTGGAACAAAGGGGGAAACAAAAACAAGTTGTTTACAAGACAATTCAGTTCAAGTTAATATGCTTTACTTAAACAATTCACACCTCATAACCCAGCTATATAGTTCACTTTTTTACAACTACTTACCAAACTGCCTTTTCTGCTGACCTACCAAGACCAGATGAAAATTCTTTGGAATTACTTTCTCATTGTAATAAACAATGCCATACTCCCCTCTTCTGCAATCCAGTGCTGGTTCTCCTCGCACGACAATTATTGACACTAAGGCCCCATTCACACTGAGCGATTTATCGAGCGATTTTTGCAGCGATATTGCTCATATTTTCACGCGATATCGCTCTATGTAGCTTCTCCAATCCATTTCAATGGAGCTGTTCACATCTCGTCGCTCAATATTGTTTGTAGCTCGTCGCTGGTAGCTTGTCGCTCCTACATGACCCTTTTTTCAAGCGATTTCGCTCGTGATTGCATACAGCCCAATAGGAAAAAGTTGCGCGATGTCGCAATATTGCGCAATATCGCTCGTCGCTCAAAATCGCGTGATTTTCATGTTCGGCAGTGTGAATGGGGCCTTAGGGGTTTTACCCAGAGCGCCTCTACCACTCAGGAGTAGGCTCCCCTGATCGGTGCCACAGCCAATTGAGAATGAGACAGTTCTGATTGGCACCACTTTTAATTGTGACGCACAGCATCACTACATTTCAGCCAATCACCCCAGCTGCAATACTCACCTGTATACTCCTGCCTGTTTTCAGCTGCAGTACTGAATGTAGCCTTCCTGTGCCCCTGTACTCCTCTGTCTCCACATAGCCCCCAATACACTCCTGTATTACCTTGATAGTCCCTCTCTCAGTGGATGCAGACCACTGTCCATGACAAACAAGACTACCATTTAAGCCCAATTCTACCCTTTCCTAATTTATTTTCAACCCAATTCTACATAAAGCCATTAGGCATATAAAGCTAACTTTCTGAAAGTCTTCAAATGCAGATACAGCTCCTTCCACATCTCGGGTCCACTACTCAGTTGCATTACAAGGGGGGTGTGGCCCGCACATGGTGACACCAAAAAGACTCAGTAATTTTGGTGTCACCCCCTCTGAAAAGTCAGGCAGTCAGTGCATGACCGAGTGCCCGATAGCTGCACAAGAGAGCAGGGAACCAGGCGGCATACCTTATCCCACCGGATAAACGTCCCCTCCTCTCTGCCAGCGACTGAGATGGCTGCCGGCAGTTAACTGCACTCCCTGGTAAATGGAGAGCAGTAATTGTGACTCTGTAGGGGTGTGTCAGACTGCTTTTTGGTCTGATGTATATAAAATTTTCTATTTATCAAATGTGTTATATTGCAGGAAACCTTTCATTCAACCTCCCAAATGATTATTCGTTATCTTGAAAAACCAGTATGGACAATGAGTAATGGTGAAAAAAATGAAGTATGCACCAAGATGCTTCCCAAAACCTCCTGTATTCCCAACCCAAATTTTTTAGGGTAAATAGCAACCTTTACCACCAGCCCATTTCATTTCCCTTACCTCCTAGGCTGGTTTTCTAACCTGCCAGATCTGTGTTCTCCCAGAAAAGCCCTCAGTCTACTAACACAGACATGAGAGCCTTGCCCAAAAACAATATTTGAAAACGACAAGATTAGTTAATATTCATTGTATGTCTGTAGGCTGCTTAAAATTGTAAGTTCATTCTGGCAGGAACCTTATGCCATGTTTTTGTACATCTTTCATCTGGAATTTATTATATAAACCCCTTTTATATCTAATCTAAACATTTGCTTAATATGTTCCTAATAATAATAACAGCATTTACATTATTTGCTGTGTGGATGAATTAAACATGTTTCTAATTAACCTCAATTGAATGCACTTTAAGCATTTGTTAGTTCAATGTGCTGCATAACCTTTTATTTTGATTATTACTAGACTAGATATGAAGTGTTGCACAGTCACAAACACACAATGTTTTTATGCCGTTTGTCTGAGTTTTACTTCCCAATTGTGATGCATTGCTTTTTTTCTAACATTTATTTAACATCACTTTCTTTGGATGTATTCTGGCACCCAGGAGGGAGATCAAGTTCTTTAGACCGGGTCAGCCTTATGGCATATGTCTATACGTGGGGCTCAGCCTACTTTTTAGGAAGTGTTTGTAGCAGTGAGTGATATTAAATACAGATGTGTGTAATATAATGAAGGCCTTAGAGACTGGCAGCTATTCAGACAAATAAAGCTGTGTTATTTGTGGCAGGTAGAACACCCCCTAAGGACACTGTGCTAATCATTGCATGAGCTGCTCTCTGTAATGAAGACCTGAGGGACCCAACAGGCGTACATGCCCCTGGACCAGGTGAAAGGGCAGGCTTTGATGCTGTTGGTACAATATCATGTCTGAATCTTATAGACAAAGACTAGAAATACTTTCTATTTTACATTGCATTCTACTCATATACAATATGAACATTTCCTCTAGTTTGTTAAAAAAAAAAAAACTGTTGTGCAAGGGATTTTGAATAGTTTTGGAAAGGTCTCAGTTACTAGTAATCCATTACTGCATTTACTCAAGCACTATGTTGTACAGCAGCGGAAACTTATTAAAAGAAGAGTGACTGATATTTTAAAGATAACCACTAGATGGCTGTATTGTGTCAAAATAATGCTATATGAAATGGTTTCTGGCCAATCGGATATAATCATCTAGGGAAAAAAACCAAAGTACATTTAAAATTAAAGTGAATGCAGATACTACCTGAATGACATTTAGGGTGCTAAAGCACTATGAATCATAAACAATCTACTTTTTATTTTTTAAAAGTATATTTTTTTTAACCTTTTGTTTGCATAACTCCAAACCTTCTGAAATGGGAATGAGGGACACCGTGTAGCACAAGGTATGAAACGAAAGGACACACCACATATGAAGAAGAAAGCGAAACAAAGGCATTTTGTTCCAAATGAGGGACAATCTCTCCAAATGGGGGACAGTTGGGAGGTATGTTTTTTGTTGTATCTCCAGGCACAACAACGCATCAAAAACGTGGCAAGAACGTGGCACAACCCACTGCACCTCGTGTGCAGAAACTCATGCAGCTCTGGTCTGCATTTGGTTTGAACAAGCCCTTTATATTTAATATAATGTACATACAGTATATATTATATGTATGCACCTTATATATTATATGTATGCACCCTTACATATGATTTTATGTATATTTATAATATATGTACCCTTACTGAACGTCATTTAGTTTGCTAAAGCACTTAAGCACTTATTAAACAATAAAAAAAACCTCTAAAATATTTGTTTTTAATTTTACATCCTTTGTTGCATCTCAGCACTGGTGATCTCCTGTAGACTCCTTGCTGCCACTTTCTGTCTATATGCATGAACTGCAGCAATAGCTGCATGGCATTCTTATTTCTTGATGATGACAACAGTGGACCATGCCTGCATAATATGTTTTAAAGTGGCACGTATAACAGAGTGAAAATGCAGGATTACAATTGTGGCAAGAAGACACCCTATAGCGGTGGTGGAACTACCGCCATAGCAACCCACATGGCCGCTATGGGGTCTGAGCCCAAGGGGGGCCTGGTCAGGAGCTTCTTTTTCTTCCACGGCCATGCACAGCTCTTCATTTGCAGCCGCAAGGAACTATTGTGCCTCTGCCTACAGCTAGCTTAATGTAGCAGTGCAGCGGCAGAGTGATCTACTCCTTGGTTTTGAAATCAGAGCCAGCAGGAAGAGACTGAGACAGAGGCAGCGGGAAGTTACTGATCCACTAATCTGAGGGGATGGTGGGCTGGGTTAATTAAATGGTTAATGGCAAGTTATTGGATGGCTGCAATGTTGTAATCTTTACACTAACTCCAAAGAAAGCTGGACAAATGGGGGGGGGGGTGTTTATATTTTGTAGCCCACTTCCTCAGCTTCACTGGTGTGGCAGTGTTATTTTAAGTTATAATTACACTGCCACTCTAAAGAAACTCTGAAAAGAGGGTTATATTGCACTATGTAATCCTTCTGCCACACCAGTGAAGCTGGGGAAAGTGGGGTTACAAATTATAACCCCCCCCCATTTTTAATTGGTGTGGCAGTGTTAGAGTCCGTTCACACCATGCCAGTGTGTTAATGGCACAGTTCTTGGTTTCCGGGGGCCCCATACAAAATCTTGCTATGGAGCCCTGTGATTTCTAGTTACGCCCCTACCCTATAGTCAATCTACCCTATGTATTCACCCTATGACAGGAAGTGCCTGAACAAGGACCTTCATGACAGGTTCAGTAGGTATATTTTAATGAAAGCTGCAGATTTTTTACAACATTAAATAAGATGTTTGGAATTTAGTACACTGATATATGATTAGTTGCTATAAATTATTTTACTCTGCACATTGTCACTACTCATTGTACAGCCTTACTGTATAAGGTCAATGGAGTTAATAATTTAAGTGAGTGATTTAATGACATGCAGTATGCTTGGGTGGCCATCTACAGGCATGTTTCCAGCGCATCTTATTTTTTCTTAATCACTTCTCCTTTCTTCTGGTGCTCCAGAGCTGCAATCTCCTGTACTGTTCATAACAGCCCACTTCCTGATTGAATGATGGCTACTGTTCAAGTGAGTACCACTAAGTGAGCCCCGTTAAAGCCAAACTTGTAGAAAAATTATAATTTAAACACCACAATGAGTGTGTAAATATCTTTAAAACGCTGAGTGTTATATGCAGAGGGTTGCTACAATGTATAAAAATCGTGTAGGCGACTCCTACACCTAACACTTGTCTCCTGGACACTGCGGGGAGTGAAGGATGCGACTCCAGCAGTGAAGTGCTCCAGTCGCATCACTGTCCCCCCTCACTAGTTGCCCATTCACAAAATGCCTTGCATTTTTCTCAAAGCATACAAGGAAATGTGGGGGTGGGAATGTGACATCATCTCGCTTTAAAAAAGTAGTCATTTTGTAAATGGCAAAGTAGTATGAGAGAGGCTAATGCGACCACAACACTTCACTGCTCGAGTCGCAGTCTCTCACTCCCCTCAGTACCTGGCGTTATGTGCAAGAGACAGCATGCAAGGTAAGATTTTTACTTTATTAGTACACCCATTTTTTTAGAAACTCTCTGGTTAATTTTCCTTCTTTATGAAAGTTGTTTTTAGTTTTTCTTGCATAAATGCATGCTTATGCATGAAAGAGTATGCTGGATCTGGACACTTTTCCCAATACACTTGACATGCGCTCACAATTTTTTTTATTTTACCTACCTTCCTTGCAGGTCACTGCTATAGTACATACTGCCTTAAGTATTTGTAAAGTCATGAACTATATGAAACATTTTAGAGCTTACACTTATAGTAATCAGGTTGCCTAGTTTACAAGAATTAAAAAAAAAACACAGAAAATACCTTTTCATGGTTTTTACTGCTCTTACTTACTGGGTCCTCTCTTCTGCCCCAAGCTCTGAGAGCGGGGGTGGAGACTCAAAAATATGATCAGCAGCTTCTGATAATGTCACAGGTCCCAGGAGCTCTTTCCCTTCATGGAGACACGCAAAGCATCAGTCTGTAAAGGACTGGCTGGGGGCATGGGAGCAGTAATCTGACTTCAGGACTACAGGCACAAGATGCAGCATGCAAAGTGTCCTCATGCTGACATCTCAGCCTGCATCAGTCTATAAAGAGCAGGCCCCAGGTCCGCGTCCCACCTATCAGGAGCGGCGTTGCGGCGCATTAAAAGGTGCCTCCACTCCCACCAGCGCTCTGATGTCTGGCATTTTCACCACCCTTCCGTTAGGGATTACTCCTTTTTCTCTTCGGCTCAGCAGACCTACACTTGCATTGACCGTTTTTGTGCATCATTCTATTCTGCCCCTGGTCTCTGGCTCCGCCATAGGTAACATTTTCTGGTCCGATCATGTCCCGATAAAGATAACACTGGATGTTGGCTTTGCCGAGGCTCAGCCGTGGCGCTGGCGCTTGAACAAGACTTTAATACAAGACTTATCGGAGGAAATTGCAGACGATCTACGCACATACTTTTATCTGAATTCTGCCTCAGACTGTTCCCCCTATTTGATATAGGAAGGCCATGAGACTTGTATTAGGGGCACTCTGATCAAACGGATCTCGGATCAAGCATCAGCACCTTCAAAAGATTACCTCACTAATGATGCAAATTCATCTTATGGAAACGCATCATGAGCGTGACGCCGATTTGGCTTTGTTGCCTCAACTTTCCTTGCTCAGAGACTCCCTACGCTCTCTGTGCTTGCAAAGAGCCAAAGCGATGTTGGTTAAATGTCGGCGACATTTCTATGAGTTCAACAACCAATGTAGCAGATCCATGGCCCATGCCATACTTCAGAAAATATCCAAAACCCTTGTTCCTGTTATTAAATCGTCCTCGGGTTCCCTACTGCACCTATCTTCCGAAATAGCGGTGAACTTCCGGGCTCACTACTCCTCTCTCTATAACCTTCCACAACAGCGTTCAACGGAGAGGGGGTATATGTAGCCTCCTCTGACTTACCCGCACTACCCTCTGAGGTGGTTGAACTATTGGAACAGCCGATTACGGAACTGGAGCTGGATGAGGTTTTGAAACATACAAACTCGGGTAAGACCCCGGGCCCTGGTGGATTTACTTTGCCCTATTATAAGCACTATGCCCCTATTAATAACTCCCATTTTGTTCGAGCCCTTAATTCGGTCCAGGATACGGGTATGTTGCCGGCTGATTCTCTCTCCGCCCACATTGTGGTGATTCTGAAACGGGGAAAACACCCAATGGTGTGCCCGAGCTACCGTCCCATCTCCCTCCTGAATGTGGACACTAAATTGTTTTCCAAAATCTTATCTTTGCGCCTCCTTACTTATATCAGGGACATAATACACCCCGACCAAGCTGTTTCGTCCCCTCCAGGGAAGCTAGGGATAACACCACCTGTGCGCTGAACCTCATCCAACCTGCCCTGTCAGGGGTCACCCCTGCTTTTTTATTATCTGCGGAGAAGGCCTTCGACAGAGTAAACTGGTCCTTTATGAGGCTTATCTTGGAGCACCTGGGTTTGGGCCCGCACATGTTGTCGTGGGTGTTGTCCTTATACTCACGACCTTCAGCCAGGGTTCAGCTTAATGGGTCACTGTAAGAAGCGTTCCCAATCTCCAACAATTTTGATTTTTCGTCCTCACTTTGGAGCCCCTACTCAGGATGATCCGGTCCACCAAGAGGTGGATGTCCATACCCACAAGGTGGCAGCATATGCTGATGACTTGCTCTTCTTCTTGACGTCGCCGTATGTGTCCCTCCGGAACTTGCTCGCTGAATTTCCAAGATACTTTCATGTTAATGGCCAGAAGTCGGAGGATCTGAACCTATCCCTGCCTGCCTCACATGTGCAACGCCTCTGCAGCATTTTCCTTTTATGTGGTTCCAGACTTCTATAAAGTATTTGGGAATTCAGCTCATTCAGACATAGGGAGGACATCACCAGTTCTCTCAGGGGGACGGTGGCCCAGTTTTGCTCTACTTGGTTCTGGTGGGATGAGTTCACCTTTTTCCAAGAATACCTGGGTCTCCTGGAGTGAGACGCCCAAAGCGTCCATTTCCTCTTCTTCTTTTTTTCCTCCTTTTTTGCCTTCGCTTCCCTCTTTCCTTCTTTCCATCCCCTCCTCTTTTTTCTCGCCTTTCCATCCCCATTTTTCGCCCGTTTTCAACTTCAGAATGCTATCTACTGGCGGTAGACTCTATTTGCCTTGCTGATCTATGTTGGGCTTCTATTTTTCTGGTCCTTTTACTACCATTTGCTTACTGTGTGCCTGTCTACTGTCTCCATCAGTGGCGGACCTAAGGAAAAAAGGGCCTTGGTGCAAGATATTTTTTTTGCCCCCCCCCCCCCAAAAAAAAACACAGCGCTCTCCTCCCGCAGCGCTCGGCCGG
>NW_017307861.1:87781-89867 GCF_000935625.1 Nanorana parkeri
CTCCCGCAGAGCTCGGCCGGCTGTCACTTTCTCTCCTCCACGCTGGGACACAGAGCAGCGCCCAGCGGGGAGGAAAGAAAGCAGGTATGCGCCGCTGTATCGGCAGAAAAATTGCACTTTCGGCATTTAGCCAAAAGTGTCATTTTGGGCCGATATGTTTTGGCGGCCGATATATCGGTGCATCCCTAATATTTACAGCAATGCAGAATGGCACAGGCTATAGGGGACTACACATCCCAGCAATACTTTATATAACAATAGCATTTCTGTATAAAGTACTGCTGAGATTTGTAGTCCTCTATAGAAGGTGCCATTCTGCATTGCTGCAACAGTACTTTATACAACATTAGGCTACAAATAATAATATTTTTGTTTATTATATTTTTTATTGTTATTATTGCATTTAAATATAAAACAATTAACATAGTACATTTTAAAAAGAAAAAAATAACAAGTATATATCGTACATCTATCGGTCACAATTTCTACCAAATCTACTTCCACACTCTTCTCTCATTTGATCCCGCCATTCGAATCTTCTTCTGGTGGGAACGGGAAGAAGTCAAAGTTTGTACACCTTGTGTTATTCACTCCCCATAATCTAAACTCTGTGTCTATGTGTCCCCATACTCCTCCTCCTTAATATTCACTCTACTCTTCTTTTATATACATTCTTCATGTGTTCAACTAAGATGTCTTGTAGACAATTGTTCCAGTTTTTGTGTTACTTTTCCTAATCCTCTAATCTACCCTCCTCCCTCCCTATATAATTTGTGTTCCTACTCTTCATAAAGCTAAATAATAATCCCCAAGATCTAAATTTCGTTTAACAAACCTTATATGTGCCTATCCTCATGCGTTTTAACCCTTTTAACTTCCCCTAATATAAAACCTTTTTTCTACCCTCCCTTCCCCCATCACTTCTTTCTTCCGTTCCTCCAGAACAGTGCTCCCCAACCTTTTTATCGCCGCGGACCGGTCAACGTTTGATAATTTTACCGTGGCCCGCTGAGGCGGGGGACAAAAATCTAAATTAATATTTTATATACTTATCTGGAGGTCATATCTGTGCCACTTGGCCATATTTTTATTACCCTTCTATTCCTATTTCTTTTAATTTGCTTCTGTTTTGTATTAATAATATTAATAATATCGTAGTATCTATGGGTACATAGATTCTTCCCGTCTATGTCCCCTTCTTATTACTTTATCCTTCTCTAACGCCTTCATAAATTCCTCTGTCTGTATATTTCCATTTCCCCCATATCTTATTATAACTATCCTTTTTATCTGTATCCTTTGCACTTAGTTCCTCCATATATCTTATTTCTTCCATTATATTAGACCAATTCTCTAATGTAGGTGGTTCCGTTTATTTCATTCCCCGCGATATACTAACTCTAACTGCAAATCTTAGGATATCGCTATTTATCTTTTTTAGAGATCCAGGTATCAATGATAATATAGCCATTAAGGGATCTTTTTCAAAGTTTTGTGCCTCTATAGAGTTATATATTTCGAATACTGACTCCCAAAACGGCTGTAATCTAGGACAACTCCTAATTATTTTAAATAATTATTTACTCTTACCTCTTCTGGCTGGTCTTCTGTCTTTAGCTGTTTCCTGTGTGTGTTCTGTTTGCTGGGTATTCACTGCCGTCCGATGCCCCATAGCTGCCCCATGATGTGCCTGCAGGGCCGTCTTCAGTGCCTCCTTGTTCCGCGGCTCCCTTCTCACAGCGGCCGACGGGCCCTATACTATCTCGGCCGGCGGACGGGCCCCCCCATTTCAGCGCATCGCGGCCGCACCCCCCATTTTGGAGTGTCAGATGTTGAGATCAGTATCCGGCGGCCGGCGGGCCCCCCATCTCTGCGCTGGGAGTGTTGGATGAACGGATGATCCAACACTCCGGGCGTAGAGACTGGGGGCATCCCGCTGGCCGCTGGATACCGATCCGTTTCTATCCGGCAGCCGGCAAGTCCTACCATCTATGCATAGGGACTGTGCTGAGCCCCCCCAGGCCGAGGCCCCGCACCGGCTGTAGTTCCGCCATTGTATAACCCCCCCCCACACACACACACACAC
>NW_017307861.1:91181-106051 GCF_000935625.1 Nanorana parkeri
TATATACATTGCACTCCTCTTTATACACATTGCCCCTCCTCTCTAAACGCATTGCCCCCCTTCTCTATATACATTGCCCCCCTCTCGCACACTCTGCCCCTCCCGCACACAGCCGAACCAGCCCAGCGGAGTGGGCGGGGACTGGTCAGTAGCGGCAGCGCGCTGTGATTGGCGGAGGGCTGCCATCGCAATAGAACGCTGACCTGCATGGGGAGCCGCGCTATAAGGAGGGAGCAGCTCCACTTGAGGTTTTCAGCTTACTGGCCGGCGGACGGGCCCTCCCATTTCAGCACGGGACGGGCCCCCCCAGATAAACAGATGATCCAACACTCCCAGCGCAGAGATGGGGGGGGCCGCTGGATACCGATCCTGTGCTCGGCCCCCGCCAGGCTGAGGACCCACTGCTCTGTTTGATTACGATTTTTGTTCTTAAATAAAGAATTTATTTTAAAAAAAGGGCAGGCTAGGGGCGTGGCAGCAGTACTCTAACTTAAGGACTATGGGTGTGCCATGTGCACGGTGTCCTTTAGATCCAAAGTTGGAAGCAAAGGTGCAACCTGACCATGCTAAGACTAATCTCACTTTTAAACATCTTATATACATGACAGAGATTAGAATGAGTTTAAAGCAAAATAGCCCCCAGTTTTTAAAATTAAGGTTCACATACACTTTGGAAGGCATACAACTCTGAGGTGCAATGAAATGGAAGTTAAAGCAGATTTTCTTCTATTTGTAGCAATCCTTATCCATAATCAGTGTGGCTTACAATTTACATAATGGTTTTGCAGATTTCTAGACATATCAGACATTAAGCCTTAGTCCCTATCATTAAAATATTACAGTGTAAATACTCAAAACCAAGTAAATGGTAATAGAAGTACCAGGTATGACTTTCTATAGGATTTTATGTTCTATAAGACGTTTTCTTTAGAGTTACACTTCTTCAAACATTGCCAAGCAGCATGACAACACTCTCACATTGTCAGTGGCTTATCTAGAGTATGGCAGCAGGGCACATGCCCTGGGCACCCTGCGCCCCTTTAGTTAAGCTGTGCCCTATACAGACCTCCCGCCATTGCGGGCCCATAATGAAAGACAGCACAGCCGATTGCCGCTGTCACATGTAAACAAAGAGCCGGGGCAGAGGATATTACACTATTCTCTTTGTTTGCTGGGCTCTGACTGATGACATAATCTAATGCAGAGCCCGGGCTGAGGAAGTGAGTAGTGTAATCACTCCTCTGCCCTGGCTGCTTGTTTACAATGGATAGCAGTGATCAACCGATTGGTTTTGGTATCAGTGCAGTCAATGTGGGTCCACACTGATGGGGCTCAATATACCTAAAGAGGCATACCCCAGTAATGGGGTATCAGATATTTGGACAGGGGCACAATTTCAGTGTTTGCCATAGGCACTATTTTCCATAGATGCACCTCTGCCCATTTATCTGATTTTTCATTCTGAATAATATTCCAGAGTTGCCAGTTGTTATAACAATTCCAAAGGCATGTTACTTCATCCTAGGCTACATGAATTGTGGATGCACAAGGTATGGATAAACATTAGTAAAGTACAGCAAAGTGAAAAATAAACGTATCCTAGCATTTTTATGAAACTTTTATGCGAGTGGGTAGGTTGTTGTGCACAAAAGCATTCAGGCAGAGTGAAGAGTGTAAATAGGCTGTGATCTAACAAAGGGAATGTGAAGTTATAGAAGCTAGATATAGAGCAGCAATGGTTAAATGTTACATCAACTTTGCATCCCATAGAGATGAGCAAAATTGTGTATATTCATTTCCCTGAATTTCTGGTTACGTGACAGAGCAGACAAACCTGTTTGGGCTGCTAATATCACAACTTAGATGTCTCAGGGCTTTTGGATGTCTACACAAGGGCAGTTTTTACAGTTTTAAAAGAAATATATCTATATATTTAAAATACAGTTAAATAGGCATAACACACATTGAAGCACACATGAACTTATGTGAAGGTTTTTGTTGAAATGAATGGTCTAAAAACAGGGTCTCTATAAGTAAGGGGAACCAGAGTAATCCAACACTCCTGGAAGTGTCAATCAGAGTGACTGAAATGGCTGCTGCAGCTCTGCAAATAAATACTGATTTGACATAGAGAGCCATGATTAGTGGGTACAGTTCTTGCACTTATGCCTGTTTTACTCTGCTTACAAAGTCAGTAGTTGTATTTCCACTTTTGCAGTCACATTGGGATAGCACCTATTTTGCATTTGTTACACGTTCCCAATCACATAGCATACCATGACATACAAAAATAAAAAATGACAGCTTACCTTTTTTTTTTTTTATGTTCTTTGTGCTAACTCCAGGACTGAAAAATCTTGCCTATTTCTCACTGACTGGGGGGTTAAGATCCCCACACACCTTACGATAATCGTACGATAATCGCGGGAAATCCCGCGATCGTACGATTATCGTAAGGTGTGTGGAAGCCGTGCGACCTCTACTACTGTAAGGTCGCACGACTTTAAACTTACGGACATGTTCGAAAACAAAAAATATGTTGCTAAGTGATTCTTGCCCTGCACCATTACTCAAAATTACCTTGACACAGACCACTACCTATTTATAAAGCTCTGTTGTGGAGCTTTTAGCTCAGGCAGTAATCACTTGCATCATTCTTTGGCACTGTTAACCCTGGCCATGGCATATTTATCACAGAGACCCATTATGCACTACTCTGATAAATGCTGGTTCTCTCCATCACTCAGCTAAACTTTCTGGAATGGCAAATCACTGTTAGGCAGCACTGGGCATTTAAAAAATAACCATAAATAGAAAACAGCAACAACATATTGCCTGCATATTATTTTTAATAATGTAACAAATGTTTTATGTGTGCAAAAATGTATGTAATTACTGATTAACACAAATGAGTGTAGTATAGCAGTGCTATCTACAATAAGTCTCAGAGTAAAGCCATGCCTGTACGAGATATTTTCTATATGTGTATATATAGCTTACATATATAACTCGGTGCTATATAGATTAATCTCCTGGCAGTTCCTATTAAATGTCCTGACTAAAGGGCTAATTTCTGCAGATGCCTATGTAGATATCAGTTTGTTTTTGGAGTGTTGAAGAAAAACGGAACATTTGGAGGAAACAAACTCTATGAATAAAATATCCTAAGGCGATTATGTGTTGTTGTTGTTGTTGTTGTTAGCCCTGGCCATGGCATATTTATCAAAGTGACATATTAAGCAATGTTCTGATGATGTTTCTCTAAATCACTTTAGGGATCACCCAAAGCTACTGCTATGGTGAATCAATGGTTAGACCCCATATACATGGGCATCATTACTCATAGAGGCAATGTGTATAGCAAGCTTTTACAAAGCATTTGCAGAGCTTTCCAAAAACTTTGAACAGCTTTCCTCAGGTTTTTAAAGCATCCTTCAGCTGTAGCAGTGAAGCATTCTAAATGCCTATTAGTAAGTTGCTTAAAGTTAAAATGTAGTCTGCTTGTATTTTGCCTTCCCTGGTTCCTCCTTTCCATCCTCCTCAACAATAACAGTCTGGAGGAGTGGGTGTTACTCGGCAGAGACATTTTCATGCAGACTACCCTAGGTAATGTCTACATGTAATGCTACGTCTCCATGATTAAAATAACTGAAATCCAATGAATGAAAGTGTGGGTCAAGAACAGTAAGGTTGGATAGAACTAGATGATGATGGATGTCCTCCAGCCAGGAAATGAGTTGAACTCTATCTGACTTGCTGCGGCTACTGCTGCACACTGTGAGAAGCTCACATTGTGCAGTGAAATCACAGTAAGCAATTACAGTAGAAGAGAAGAGTATGTACATAGGTGCAAGGCTGAATATGTCTGGAGTTCAGCTTTGAAGAAAATGTAAACCCTAACTGGATAACATTAGTTTCCTAACATTTTGTGCATCATAATCAATTTCCCTTTTTTTGAATGTTTTTGAACTTGTTTCATCCATTTCGATCTTCCCCAACCTCTTTGCAGCCACTTTTTTCTACATGTATGAGTTTCAGCAGCAGCTACACATCGTTGCTCAGTCCAGCACCCAATGCTACAGGAGTGTTATCACCTATTAGTGTGATCCATAGGGCAGCGGGGTTAAGGTCCCCACACACCTTACGATAATCGTACGATAATCGCGGGAAATCCCGCGATCGTACGATTATCGTAAGGTGTGTGGAAGCCGTGCGACCTCTACTACTGTAAGGTCGCACGACTTTAAACTTACGGACATGTTCGAAAACCCGCCGAGCATCGTACGATGTTCTGCGGGTTTGTGGCATGTCCGTACGATAAAAGCCGTACGGGCCGGTGTGCGCAAGCGCACACTGCCAGTTCGGCATTGCGGTCATCGGAAGCCCGCCCCTCGGGGCGTGGCTTGCGATCATCGCAAGTATGATCTGCCTGTCCAAGATAGGCAGATCGTACGTTTTTTTAAGTACCTTACAACCATCGCAAGACAAAAGTCTTGCGATGGTTGTAAGGTGTGTGCCCAGCCTTAGGATGAGTTTTGTTTCAAACAATTAACTCATCTGTACTGTGCTAGCAGATCATTTGTAAACCAGGTGAGCAGGACTGGCAGTCCTAACAAAGGTTTAAAGCCCTGAAGACCTATCCTATGTCTTTCTATTAGGACAAACAGAGTTTGCGGTTATTGACATTGAGAGAGGATCATGCAAAGGCCTGCTAAATAGAGATAAATAATAGGTAGGAAATATTTAAAAAAAATTATTGTCAGTTATGCTGCGTGAATAGACGCAGCACTTTAAGGTCTGCCGAAGACATATATTAATAAGAAAGGGGATTTCATTTTACATCTAAGTGTTATTATTTATTTATACTTTTTTAAAAATAATGACAGTTTGGGTTTTGACTGCTGCTTAGTTATTTGCCTACAATTACTTGGTTAAGCACCTTCCTCCTATAATTATGCTAAAAAAGAAGTTGATTAGATGGCTTCCCTCCTCCATTGGTAGGATTGGATGGTCCTCCCCCATTATTTTAAATTAATTTTCTCACAGGAAAATAGTCCTGAAATAAGGCCAGGTTAGTGGAGCGAGTCTTGAGATGATCAGAGTTAAGAAAAAAAAATGTTATCAGACGTTTCCTACTCCGTGCAGAGACACATTTCTTTGTGAAGCAAATTAACAACAAAGAGTAAAGAATTAAGAGTGGAGGAGGGCTGGCTAAATCACAGACAGCATTGTGCATTTCTCTGCCCACCATCTACTTGTGTATGAATACTTGCATGGTTACCCATAATTGCCTACTAGTTCTGATGTCTTTGTGTTGTCCCAGGATTCAGAAGTGTGTCCCTGGCTTTTAGTATGTATCTCAAAGCAGGGCCGTAGATAATTTTTTTTCCTGGGGGGGGTTCAGCTTCCTATAAGATTTTATGTAGCAGACACCGGGAGCCCATTCCCCCCTTCTGGCCCCTCTCACAACACCACTGCCAGGACCCTCTGGGGGTTTGAACCCCCCTATCCCCCCCCTTATCTACGCCCCTGTCTCAAAGTAGCTTAAAATCTAGCTCCAGGATGGGAAAAAAAACCTGGCTTTGAGTACTTATCTCAAACGTAGCCTTAAAGACCAACTTTGGAATGAAAAAATAAATGCTCATTAACTCTAGGGTGTAGAGGTAGAGTTTGTATCCTCTTCTCCCTGACGATCCGGGCTATGGTCAATCTTTTGGTGTCATCCAAGCAGGGGTTCTAACTAGGGATGTCCCTATACCACTTTTTCAAGACCAAGTACAAGTACTTCCCCTCAGGTACTTGCTGATACAAATTACCGATACTTTTTCTTAAAGGGACATGTGAAATTTTTTCTAAAACAATACAGACTAATAATTTTAGGGCATGTTCTCACCAGGGCTGCATACAGATGTCAGCAGGGCTGAATAGAGATCTCACCAGAGCTAAATGCAGATCTCACCAGGCTGCGTTCAGAATCGGGGCGCAGCCTGGTGACATCTGGATTCCAGATCCCACAGGCTGCATACAAGTCTCACCAAAGCTGCAAACAGATCTCACCAGGTTGCGTACAGAATCTGTACGCAGCCTGGTGAGATCTGTACGCAGCCCTGGTGACAGCGTCCCCAACCCCCTCCAACCCCTCCTAGAGAAGTGCCGGTCACGTGCCTGCTCCGAGGCTGTTTTCAAGGAGTGCGGCTGTCTTGAGCAGTGCCTGCACTTTGAATCAGGAGGAGGAGACGTGGGACCTGGAAGGCAGTGTCAAAGACAGCTACTGCCAGGTCCCCGGAAGGCCGCTTCAGGACCCCACAAGCGCGGGACCTGAGGCGGCCGATCTCATAAAAAAATTTAAAGGGCCAGTATCGGCCGTCAGCATCGGGGGATTTTCACGAGTACAAGTACTTGTGAAAATGCCCTGTATCGTCCACGATACCGATACTAGTATCGGTATCAGGACATCCCTAAATATATATATACACACTATATTGCCAAAAGTATTGGGTCACCCCTCCAAATCATTGGATTGAGGTGTTCCAATCACCTCCATGGCCACAGGTGTATAGAATCAAGCACCTAGGCATGCAGACTGCTTCTACAAACATTTGTGAAAGAATGGGTTGCTCTCAGGAGCTCAGTGAATTCAAGCGTGGTACCGTGATAGGTTGCCACCTGTGCAATAAGTCCATCCGTGAAATGTCCTTGCTACTAAATATTCCACGGTCAACTGTTAGTGGTATTATAACAAATTGGAAACAATTGGGAACAACAGCAACTCAGCCACGAAGTGGTAGGCAATGTAGAATTACAGAGCGGCGTCAGCGCATTGCTGAAGCGCTAAGTGCGCAGAAGTCGCCGACTGTCTGCAGAGTCAATAGCTACAGACCTCCAAACTTCGTGTGGCCTTCAGATTGGCACAACAATAGTGCGTAGAGAGCTTCATGGAATGGGTTTCCATGGCCGAGCAGCTGCATCCAAGCCTTACATCACCAAGTGCAATGCAAAGCGTTGGATGCAGTGGTGTAAAGCACGCCACCAAAGGACTCTAGAAAAGTGGAGACTTGTTCTGTCTGCCAATCCGATGGATGTGTCTAGGTTTGGCCGTTGCCAGGAGAACGGTACTTGCCTGACTGCATTGTGCCAAGTGTAAAGTTTGGTGGAGGGGGGATTATGGTGTGGGGTTGTTTCTCAGGGGTTGGGCTTGGCCCCTTAGTTCCAGTGAAGGGAACTCTTAAGGCATCAGCAATGCAAGACATTTTGGACAATTGCATGCTCCCAACTTTGTGGGAACAGTTTGGGGATGGCCCTTTCCTGTTCCAACATGATTGCGCACAAGTGCACAAAGCAAGGTCCATAAAGATATGAATGAGCAAGTTTGGGGTGGAGGAACTTGACTGTCCTGCACAGAGTCCTGACCTCAACCCGATAGAACACCTTTGGGATGAATTAGAGGGGAGACTGCAAGCCAGGCCTTCTCGTCCAACATCAGTACCTGACCTCACAAATGCGCTTCTTGAAGAATGGTCAAATATTCCCATAGACACACTCCTAAACCTTGTGGACAGCCTTCCCAGAAGAGTTATAGCTGCAAAAGGTGGGTCAATCAATAATGAACCCTATGAACTAAGACTAGGATGCTATTAAAGTTCATGTGCGTGTAGAGGCAGGCGTCCCAATACTTTTGGCAATATAGTGTATTAGGGATGTCCCGATACCGATACTAGCATCGGTATCGGAACCGATACAGGGCATTTTCACAAGTACTTGTACTTGTGAAAATGCCCCGATACACTGCGCTGATGCTTGTGCTATGTTTTTTTTTCTCTTTACCTTCAGGCTGCCCAGAGGTACCGTGCGTGTTGGGATCCTCTGTGCAGTCGCTGGCCAGCTAAATTAGGACCCTGGAGCGCCTCCCACCGGAGCAGCAGTGACGTGACGCTGCTCTCCCGCCGAGCGCCATGTGTGGCACATATCGTGAGGCACCTCGGTCGGACCTCGATCAGACAGCCATTGCATGTGTGTGGCACATATCGTGATGCACCTCGATCGAACAGCCATCGTCGATCAGTGAGTGAAACGGGGCCTGTGCTAACATGAATAGGTTAAATGATCTATAGTACAACTATATGCTATGTACTATGGATAATTTAACCTTCATGTTAGCAGGGGATAATTGTAACTCTATTTGTGCAGTGTATTGTATAAGTAGTACATATTCAGTACACACTCCCAATACACTGCAGCAATAAATTTACAATGATCTCCTGCTAATATGCATAGGTTAAATGATCCATAGTACGTAATATGTAGTTGTACTATGGATCATGATTTAACCTATTCATGTTAGCAGGGGAGAATTATAAATCTAATACTGCAGTGTACTGGAAGTGTGTGCTGTATATGTAGTTGTACTATGGATCATGATTTAACCTATTCATGTTAGCAGGGCAGAATTGTGAGCGCCTCCCACAAGCTGAGCACCGAGACGCGATGCAGCGATCCTGCCCAGCGCCGACTACGAGAGGCACCGCGTGAGGCACAGCGTGAGACAACAGGGATCGGAGTGAAACTGTGAGTGAGGTAAGCTGGGACAGGGCTGGCTGTAAATCTATTGCTACAATGTACTGGAAGTATGTACTGTATATGTAGTACATATATACAGCACACACTTCCACTACACTGCAGTAATAGAGTTACAATTTTGCCCTGCTAACATTAATAGGTTAAATCATGATCCATAGTACATAATAGTACATAACATGTAGTTGAACTATAGATCATTTAACCACTTCAAGACCAGGTGTTTAGACCCCCTTCCTGGCCAGGCCATTTTTCAGTATTCAGCGCTGTGGTACTTTCACTGATGTTTATTCCGTCATGCAAAGCTGTACTGAAATGAATTTTATACCATTTTTTGGGGCCAGATAGAGCTTTCTTTTGGTGGTATTTATACACCACTGTGGTTTTTATTTTTTACTATAATTAGGAAAAATGACAGCAAATTTTGAAAAAAAAGTTTTTTCTTTTACATTATGTTAGGAAACATTTATTATTACCCAGTTTTTTGGTAAAATATAAAAGATCGGGTCACGTCGGGTAAATAGACACCAAACATGTCATGCTTTAAAATTGCGCGCACCCGCAAAATCGCAGAAAACTACCATATCGGAGGGGGTGGACCGATCGGCACACCATACACGCGATCCGCCGGCTTTACACGCGAGGGGGGCGTGTCTGAGTGGACGTGAACCTATTCATGTTAGGAGGGCAGAATTGTAAATCTATTACTGCAGTGTACTGGAAGTGTGTACCAGGTTAAATGATCCACAGCACACACTTCCAGTACACTGCAGCAATAAAGTTACAATTCTCCCCTGCTAACATGAATAGGTTAAATGATCCCAGAGGCAGATGCATGATCAGATTTGTAGTTTCACTACAGCTGTGTGAAAGGCTGAGGCTTTTATAAATGACGATTATTCACTGGAGACACACTTGCATTATGGAATTGAAAACTGCAAGAGAATGGTAAAATGTTTTGTTATTGTTGATTTACCACCTTTTGGTACAGAAACGTTATATTAAAAAGTCTTTTGATTTTAGGCTACGATGCTAAAAGAATTTGCAAATTAAATTTGACATCGGACAAAGCAAAAAAAATAAAAAAAGTGAGAAGATACTATATACTGTTGTGTATAACAGCTACTTTATCTCCATCTAGTGGTATGATATAAATTTGCCAAGTATGGTATCAAAAAATAGAAAACAATAGGTGGCTTACGAATTGACTATGGTGAAAAAATACACTTCCAAGGAATTTAGTTAATACAAAAATCAGCTTGTGGCTGTATGACAAATTGAAAAAAAAGGCCCCAAATGTTCCAGCAGAAGTTGACTGTCAATATTTATCAAAAGCCAATTTCTATTTGTTGGGTCACCTTGTCAATCATGTATCAGCTTACCGTGAAGTACATTTTGGACAGAGCTGATACAGAGATGTCCATGGTTGCAGGACAGTTAACTGATGACTTGCAGGTCAGCAAAGCAATAACGTATGGTGCCTGTCACTATGCTGCAAGGTTGTTACTGCTGTAGAAGAGAATGTATGCTTGCTTAACCTCTTGCCGTCCGCCCGTAGTAAAAAAACGGACGGACGGCACTGCAGCATCTGCGGGTTGCAGTGGGCAAAATAAAAAAAATACATATACAGTATAATGCTGCCTGTCACTATTATTGATACATCAATTCTTTTTTCCAGAGTCCCCACGGTAACACAGTTTTATTAAATGTTTATCCTGCCAGTGATGACAACATTGTTAGTTCTGCGGTGAAATCACACAACGGTATTTTCATCTAGTGGCCAGGGTAGTCTGAAATGAATATGTAATACAAAAGTAAGAGACAAACAAATTTAAGACCAACTTTAGCTACCACTTTTTTAACAACATTTTTTGTTTTAGATTTTTTTTTTTAATACATACAAATAGAAGGAGACAGGCTTAAGCTTTTATTCACAGGGTTTGTGTCAACCCCTGTAAGATGTACTCTTTGAAAAAGCACTAATGCAACACCAATGGCATCCTGTCAAATAAATGGAGATTTCTGCACACTACAGTCAACCTTGATTTGGAGAATGCCATCATTTTGTCTGCCAGAGAGATGGGTGCTTGTATGAAGATTCCGTAATGCACAACATGGAAAGGGCCTATTGGGTTCCAACCTATGGAAACACCCAAGCAACCACCATAAGAGACAAATTTGCCTCCTACTTCATGTCCCCTGAAGGAGAGGTGTCTTGGCAACTACAGGCTGTACAATGTTGATAGTACAGTATACCAGTATACAGTTTGCTTTACCTGACAAAATAACATTAAAATTTACTTTGCTGTTTCTTGTACAAAATAAACTTTTTTTAGATGAGTTTGATTTATCCTTATGTTTCTATAAGGTTTGACTTGGGTGCAGATTGGTTATTGCTGCTCATCACACACACATTCCAATCTGATTGTACAATTGCATTTCCACACAAGTATGTTATTGAAGAGCCTACATATTTCTTGCAACATTGATAGCACATGGATTGTCAATATTGGAAGATGTGTGCTGAGTCTAGTACCTCACTACAAACTCATAATAAAAGACATACATTGCATGCACAATTATTAGGCAAGTTGTATTTTTGAGGATTAATTTCATTATTTAACAACTACAGTGCTCTTGGTCAATCCAAAATGTTAATAAACCTCAAACCTGAATATTTAGGAAAGTAAAAGTGAGGTTTGGGGTTTCTTAGGAGAACATCTACGTGTGCAGGATTATTATGCAACTATTAGTGTGCAGGATTATTATGCGACTAAATGGAAAACGAAAATTTTGCCATCACTTGTTTATTTTCATTTGTTACTAATCACACGCAGCACCTGTCCTTCCTGGGAGCTGCTTCGTACGGCCCTGCACGCAGCACAGAGCTGTATGCGTGGGCCGATTACAGTGTGAATAAACAAACAACTCAAACATTTCTGACATTTTCAAAAACAAAATCAGTGACCACTATGGCCCCCCCCTTCTTTTCAATAAGAGTCATCAGCCTTCCATCCATGGGGTCTGTCAGTTTCTTCATCTGTTGATGATCAACTTTTTGTGCAGCAGCAACCATAGCCTCCCAGAGACTGTTCAGAGAGGTATACTGTTTTCCTTCTTCATAAATCTCCAGTTTAAGAAGGGCCCACAAGTTCTCAATAGGGTTTAGGTCAGGTGAGGAAGGGAGCCATGTCATTATTCTTTCATCTTTAAGGCCTTTACTGGCTAGCCACACAGTGGAGTACTTCGATGCATGCGATGGAGCATTGTCCTGCATACATATCATGGTCTTCTTGAAAGATGCAGACTTTTTCCTGTACCACTGCTTGCAGAAAGTGTCTTTTAAAAACTGGCAGTAGGTTTGGGAGTTGATTTTGAGTCCATCTTCTACCCGAAAAGGTCCAACTAGCTCATCTTTAATAATACCAGCCCACCAATACCCCACCTCCATCTTGCTGGTGTCTGAGTCGTAGTGGAGTTCTGTGCCCGTTACTGATCCAGCCATGGGCGCATCCATCTGGTCCGTCAAGAGTTACTCTCATCTCATCAGTCCATAAAACCCTTGAAAAATCTGTCTTCAGATATTTCTTGGCCCAGTCTTGACGTTTCAACGTATGTGTCTTGTTTAGTGGTGGTCGGGTTTCAGCCTTCCTTACTTTGGCCATGTCTCTGAGCACTGAAATTTGTTCAGTGCTCTTTGTACTTCTATGCATTCCAGGTAAGTTGCAGTTCTGGAATATGACAGCACTGGAGGATAATGGGTTCCTGGTAGCTTCACGTTTGATTCTTCTCAAATCTTTGCCAGTTAATTTGCATCTTCCTTTCTCAGCAGGTTTCTTGCGACCCTGTTGATTATTTGCTACAAAACGTTTGATGGTTCTGTGATCATGCCCAAATTTGTTAGCAATTTTAAGAGTGCTGCATCCCCCTGGAGGACTTTTTACAATATTTGACTTTTCAGAGTCAGTTAAATCTATTTTTTGGTCCACTATGCCTGAGGAAAAGAAGCTGCCTAATTATTATGCACACCTTGATATTGGGTGTTGGTCTCCTAAGGCCACACTCTCTCTCATTACACAAATACACATCTCCTGATATGCTTAAATCCAATAAGCCTTCAAGTTTATACAGCTTGGAGTTGGACAATATGCAAAAATTGGTGATTTGGTCAAAATACTCACTTGCCTAATAATTGTGCACACAGTGTAAAATATGAAACCATAAAATTAACTGATCAACCCATAAAATCTTGAAATAATAAAAACAGTACTTCATGCACTCCAGTTGTTGTGGAACTACAAGTCCCATGCATAAAAAATGTATGACAACGAGATACATGGACATTAGGGATGTCGAGGATTTGGGGCGAGTACTCATACTCGCCCAAATGCTCCGATACTTGAACTTCCGATATCAGGAAGCCGGGCAGTGAATCATCACACGCTGCCCGGCTTCCTGATTGGCAGGGAAGCCGGCTCCATGCTCCCTTGTCACAAGGGAGCTTGGAGCCGGCTTCCCGGCCAATTAGGAAGCTGGGCGCCGTGTAATGACGCAGCGCCCGGCTTTCTGATTGGCTGGGATGCCGGCTTCATGCTCACTCGTCACCATTACACCTATTGACGAGAATCATGGATTACACCTACTGTCGAGAATGAACCCTGCTAATCGGGAAGCCTTGTGGCAAGTCTTTACATGCCGCCCGGCTTCCCGACTAATCAGGAAGCCAGGTGGCAAGTCATTACACCCGCCTTGCTTCCAGGAACAGACTGAATCGCTCTCTTTTCTAGTAGAGTGCCAATGTATTGGATCAGAATTTGTGCTTTGTCTTGAGTTCTGGGTTCCGGCCAAGGCAGCAGGACTGGAATGAGGGGGTTGAGACTGGGTGCTTGGAGTTTAGCAACCGCCACACGATTTAAATAATGACAGCCTGTACACGAGAACTCCCACACATTTTGCATAGCTTTCCCTGGCGCAATCTTGTCGGAAACCAACTACTGTGCACATGCAGACACAGCAGCAAGTTGCGTGCGCAGAACAGCTATGGCCGCCATAATGGAGGGACAGAAGCGGTAATAGCAGGGAGGAAAACAAGCAAGAGTAAAAAGAAAATAAAGAAATGGAAATGATGAGAAAAAGGTGAAATAGAGCTGCTGCTAGAAAAAGGGTCCATTTAGGATTCAAATCTGGGGCACATTACAGGTCTCCCTGCTGTATACCTTATTTAAAGGCACCTGAGTCAGGGACTTCACAACATGGGAGACATGACCCTGTGTGGCAAGCCGCAAGAAAACAACTAGGTAAGGGCAAAAAAAAAAGATCGGAGGGTAGCTCATCCGTGGCGAGGACAGAAAAAAGAATGCCGTTGAAGGGGAGGGGGAACAAATTTATTAGTAGCTTGTCCTATGAGGTTAGAGGGCGGAGCATTAACTCCTGTGTGCTGCCATGATGCGCCAGGAAATATAATACAATATACACAATATTGTATATACTATAATACAATAATAAAAGCATTAAACAAATATTTGTCTATTCATATCCAGGATATACAGTAGGAGGCTAGTCTATACTCTGACAAAGTAATATACAATTAGACCAAAGTCTTAAAGTATTACTGCTACTGAAACTTTGTTAGGTTGCATATTACTTAGTTAGAGTATAGAATAACTTCCTGTAAGCTGGATAAGAATAGCTAAAACGTTTAAGTTTGGCTGTTTATTCTGACCCTCATAATAGGCCCTAAAACTTACTATGGGCTGCTGATAGACTTTAGAAGATGGTTAAATTTGGAAGCCTAAACTGACTCCTTTAAGTTGGTGCAGATGGTAAAGGTAGGAGGCGAGCAGCTCAGGCAGATGCCTAGTTGATACTCTCCTTAAGAGGTGTTTACCTGCTACAATACGAGAACGGAGAGATCAAAGTCTATCTCATATGTATGGGCTACCTTACTTTGCTTCTTCTGTGTGTAACAGTTGCCAAATCAGCTCAAGTCTAAGCCAGTATAAGGCAAGAAGTGAGAAGGTCATAAGAATTAGTGATGCCTAGCACTGCCAATATTATCAAATGCCTGTCCGAAACTGTTTTGCAATGAGCAGAATTTTTTTTAAATGAGTGATGGCTCATGTAGTAAAACACTGTAATGCATTGTTGGCTTTGTGAAGATTATGATGCCTAAGAATGAGAAGTTGGAACTGCAGTAAACACTGTGGATTTTAAGTAAGAATAAAAAGGCTCTGAATAGCATTGTAGCACTAAAATGTGCTCACCCCGAAAATGGTAAAAATGTGCTTCAGCCAGAG
>NW_017307861.1:106082-127921 GCF_000935625.1 Nanorana parkeri
TGTGCTGAAAAAATTCACATGTGACATGGCCACTGCATTTTTGGGAGACTCAACAGGTGTTTTCTGTACTTGCTAAAAATATTTAATAGCCTAAAAAGAAAAAAACGAGGCAGCCACCACATCTAAGGACCCTGTAATCTGCAATATATTTAACTTTTATTGTTGGGTTTAGTTATGGTTTAAAAAATGAGACAGTATCAAAATGAGATAGTCATCTTGTCTCATTGCAGAATAGCATTCAATATAGGAGTGCCTTTTTATGTCATATAGTGGACCTGTAACATTTATACAAATATATGTTGTTCCATTGTCATTACCTTTAACCTGCAGTTGGTGCTTCTTGTCAATGCAGTAATGCGTAACCAACTCCTTACTCCAATGTTGTAAACAAATGATGAGGAGATGGACTTCCAATCAATCCAGCTGGGTGATTCATTACCTGCCCCCTGGCTTCCTGATTGGCCAGAAAGCCCGGCTCCATGCTACCTCATCACCTCGTGATGAGGTAGCATAGAGCCAGCTTCCCGGCCAATCAGGAAGCCAGCTGCCGTGTAATGACATGCCACCCGGCTTCCTGATTGGTCTGGAAGCTGGCCAATCAAGAAGCCAGGCGGCGAGTCATTACCCGCCTTCCGGCTTTCTGATTGTCCAGAAAGCCAACTCTATGCTTCCTCGTCACCTGGTGACGAGGGAGCATGGAGATGACTTCCCGGCCAATCGGGAAGCTGGGCGGCCAGTCATTACACACCGCCTGGCTTCCTGGCTAATAAGGAAGCCAGGGTGAGTCATTACACGCCGCCAGGCTTCCTTAATTGGACTTCCGCTATCTGTATTCGGTATTCAGCACATCGATGTGGAGCCTTACAGAAACAAATGTTTTTGTAAGACCACACATTGATGTAGGTAAAGCGGTAATCTACGTCCACAACTGCTAGAAGTACCAAAGAAAAAAACTTTGGTACCTTGAGGTATTACTATTCTGATGTGCTAGATATCTATTGCACCGAAGCAATTTGAAAAGTTAACTTTACATTAAAATCTTTACCAAAATAACTCAGCAATGTCTTTCCACTTTCCCTCTGAAAAGGTTGGCATCACCAATCTGTACAAGTTTCACCATATTTCCTTCCATGTTAAATGCACTATGCCATAAATGGTTGATTTATCCAAGCGAAACTTATACTGTGCATATGAATGACCTGTAGCTAGAAACCTGTGAAAACATAATGAAAGCACCCCCAATTTTTTTGCAGCTAAAGCATTATAAACACACTGGAGAAGTATACAAGGTAATTATGGAACACAATTTAAGTTTCAGAAAATAGAACAGGAAATGGGGCAGGAGCAAAAAAAGCGCCAAATCTATGTCTACTTTGCACTGCTAGTATTTCTAAGGCTGGTCATGGAGCTTCATCAGTAAGTGGACATAGCTACTGCTAGGAATTTAGTCATGGCCATTTTGTCATGAAATACTTACTCATATTTCTTATTTTTCAACAGAACTGATAATGAGGAGGATGTCCAACTATGTGGCCCTCGGCACAGACGCCTGTTACGAAATATTTAAGGCCCTTAATTTTTTTGTGTAGATGGAAATATGCTGAATAAGATTAGTTTATTTCAGGAGGCTACCCCACAATGGTCCACCCACTTCAACATGCCAGTTCCAACACCACCAGCCTATCCTCATCCAGACTCAGCTTATTTAGACCTGACTACACCAACTCCAGGTAAGGAGCTCAGGGAGAGGACAAATTAAGCAGGCCACCTCTAAGGTTATTAAATTAACCCTTGCAGTGGGGCTACCCCCACACTGCAAGGGATAAGTGCTCATTTTGGTCTAGGAGCAGAAATAAAGAAGACTCTCTCACCTGATCCTCGGTGCTGCGGCAGTGACTGCTCACCTCTCTACCCCTCCGCTCCAGCTTTGATGTGTCCTTCAGCATCCTTACATCTAATGGACCTGCATTAGATGTAATAATGTCACAGGTCCTTAGACTGCCGGATCCCGGGGGTGGTAAGGCTGTGGGGACTGATCTAGCAGCCAGGCAAGTAGGTCTTCTTTAGTTTCGGCCCCAGACCAAAACAAGCACTTAACCCTTGTGTGGGTGTTGCCCCACTGGAAGGGTTGATTTTAATAAATCCTTGAGTTCTTCTTTAAAAAACCTGTCCAGGTGAGACCGAAGGTCGTTGTCCAGGGTCCAAAGTTGGCCCTTCGTTCAACTTTCAGACAACAAAAAAATGGATCCAAAAACAACGCTTTTGCTAAGCACATGATAATGCCTTTATGTATCAACATTGCTCATGAAGCTATGAGATTCTCCACAGGAACTACACACTGCAAGCAATAAAAAGCCAATACAAAGATGTGCAGAATACAAAAACAAAATCTACTATATTAGTAGACTCTTTTGAGTCACCTTCATTGCATGTCCCTATGGCCTCTAATGGAAGGAATATGCTTTGATACCCCTTTATGATAATAGTTAGCCCACTGAATAAATATAAAGTAAAGTAATCAATACGAGAGCAATGTCAGTTTGGGATTTACTGTCTTTCCAACCATATATATATATATATATTTATGACTTCCAGAACGCATCCAGTAACTGTTTGAAGGATACATAATGGACAGGCTTACCTTCCTTCCCATTCGTTGGCCCGCATGGTCCCCTACTTCCCTTACCTCCTGGGTTGTTTGGGTTGGCTCTCTGGCATTAGGGGCGCTTGTAGTAGGACAGAGATTCCATTAATGGTATTTATTTATGATTAATCTTTTTATGTAATGTGGAACCTTAATTTTAAATTTATAATAATATTTTGGAAATGTACAAATATTGATGTATTGATTACTAGATCCATATGATTATTATAGGCACCTCCATATTTTCCTGATGAAGCCTTGAGCGAAACGCGTCGAAAACTGGACACATCATAGATCTACTGAACATTTATGGATGAATATATTATTTATGCAATTATATAAAGAGATATTTAAGGAGATATATGTTAATAAGTTATTGTCATATACACAGTATGTATCTATATGTGATCCAGGGAGGTTTTGTACCATTTAATGATATCGCTAATCTGTCATCTTTGTTAATTATGTATTTTAATAAAGAATATATATATTTTTATACATTAAGCGACTTGTTTGTGTAATTTTGAACTGGGTCTCTTTGCATTTGATAAATTACGCTTTTAAAGCCCCATTTCTCTATTTTGTTTTTGTATTCTGTATACCTAGGGGTGTGCTGTCCTTGTTCATGTGGTGATTCGCAATTTTGTGTACAATATAAGGATGTGACCCACTGGACCTATTTAAAAATGCACCGCAGCACATCTCAGTTGAAAAGGGCATGCCAACGTGCTTGGCTTGGCACCGTATGAATAAAACCGACAGTTGTCATCTATCCTGCTAGCTCTAAAAACCCCTCCCTCACCTGATCAAGCAATGCGTATAGCAATCCTGTAACAATATAGCAAATGTACTAAATGCTATTCCTGGACACCATCCTATGCTAACAACAACACATGTTGGAGGAATAATAAATATGACCATGTAAAATGCATAACATAGACCACTAAGGCAGACAAGTATCGTCCTTGAGCTACGATTACTGTAGAGAGGAGGGAGAGGTATGTGTTTGTCATATAGATTTGCCACATAGTATGTATACAACTAAATGTTATCAATAATATTGTAAAGAAAAAATCCTCCCCACAGTTGAAAACAAAATGTAGTTACAGTTCATGGGGAAAATAAATTAGCAACAGCATCAGATACTGTAGAGAATAATTGACTCTAATTATATTAGAGTTTAATGGTATAAGATGAGATATGCTCCCAATGCTGCACACATACCTCCAATGCATTAATAGTCGTTCATAGTGAAGAACATAAGGCAACTGCAAAGCAATGTGGAGTGCATCATGTAGGGATGATCTATATGTACACAATTAACATTTATTTCAAAAGATCCTCAAGGTAAGCATAGATCACATCACCACCTAAAAGTTCCTTTTGCAACATGCGTGATGCATACACATAAAGGGCACCTTCAATGTTCTATTTTGAAGGAATGTATACTTCCCCTATTGTGATTCATTCTGAAGGCCTGAGCCACCCACTGAATTTGTATATATATCTCTTGGTGACCCCAGTGGTGAGGTCTCCCTGCATTGTTCCTGTCTCTGTTGACTCACACCTTGGAATTATCAGCGTTCTTGTCTACCCTGGAGAATGCCTACGTCTCATGTTGCATTCTGCATAAAATATAATCAAAGTTTGGCAGGGAGAGTGGAACCCCTTTGTAAAGACCTTGGCAGCGGTACAGACCTGGGAACTCAAGTGTAGAGATCACACCACTAAAAACCATGAGAAACAGTGGTGGACCTAAGAAACAAAGGGCCCTACTGCAAGATTTTTTGGGGGGCCCCTCCACCCCGGCTCTTATAATGCCCGCACTGGCCACCTAAAAGCCTGCACTGGACACTTAAGAGCCCTACTGACCACCTGAGAGCCAGCACTGGACAACTGAGAGCAGGAAAACAAGCTCAGGGCTCCCACTGATTCTGCAATATTGTGACTCGTATAATATTTCATTATATATTACAATGTAATAATAATAATAATAGAAATAAAGTGCACAATAAATGCGCTTGAAACATCCCAAAACCATGTCCCCCTCTCTACCCTCACATCCCCCCACAACCTTAACCCCCACTCTCCTCTCGCTCCATGGAAATAGTTTCTTCAGCTAAGCCAGTCCATGGTTCCAAAAAGGTTGTGGACCGCTGCTATAGAGGACTACAACTCCCAGCAATACTTTATACGGCAATGCAGAATAGCTTCGGCTATACAGGACTATTCTGCATTGCCGTATAAAGAATTGCTGGAAGTTGTAGTCCTCTATAGCAGTTACCATTCTGTATAAAGTATTGCTGGACGTTATAGTCCTCTATAGCCGTTACCATTCTGCATTTCTATATAAAGTATTGCTGGGAGTTGTAGTCCTCTATAGCCAAAGCCATTCTGCACTGCTGCAATGCAGAATGGCACCAGCTATAGAGGACTACAACTTCCAGGAATACATTATACAGAGATGCAGAACAATTCCATCTGTTATTGAGGGCTACATACAATGTCACAGAACGCAGTTGAAGTTAAGGCACATAGATTAAAGCAGTTACCTCGTTTGACTGTCCTTGCGGTGGGAACACATGCAACAAGGAGAGGTCCTGTTAGGCCCTGTTATCAGGTAGCTGCTCGCTGGGGCCTTGGCCAGGAGGACCCAGTGAGCAGCTACTTCCATAGTGTGTCTGCAGGCTGCTCTGCTATCCTGGACTTGTGCGTGGGTCTACTGGGCCCCCCTAGGCTCAGGCCCTGGTGCAGCCACACCAGCTGCAAAGGATGTAGTTCTGTCCCTGATGAGAAAGATATACTGCTTGGTTTAGAAAAAAGTCTTACACTCTAATATTTTGTTGGACCGATTTTGATTACGGCATGCACTCACCGTGGCATCTTTTTAATCAGCTTATACAATGTCACAACTTTTATTTCCATCCAGAGTTGCATTAATGTTTCACCAAGATCTTGTGGTGATGGGAGATTCAGACCACTGTGTAAAGTCTTCTCCAGCAAATGCCAAAGATTCTCAACAGGGTTAAGGTCTGGACTCTGTGGTGGCCAATCCATGTGTGAAAATTATGTCTCATGCTCCCTGAACCATTCCTTCACAAATTGAGCCCAATGAAGCCTGGCATTATCTTGGAATCTGCCCATGCCATCAGGGACAAAAATCCATTGATGGAAAAACCTGGTCATTCAGTATTTTCTTATAGGCAGCTGACCTCATTATTTGGGAACATAACATTGCTGAACCTAGACCTGACCAACTGAAACAAATCAGTGCCTAAAATCTAGGTGGTGCCTTTTTTTGCCAGGCAGTGCATTACAAACTGTTGGGTGGATTACCACTACAGTAACTACAAAATGTTTTTTTTGGGTGGATTGAGTCTTTAAAATATGAAGAAACTCACCTGTTTTTTTTTTTAAACAAGCAATAAAAACCCAACAGTGGTTCTATTGGCTCACCATTCTATCCAAATCTAAAAAAAGTCATCTTGAAGTGGTTAAATGTGTCACCTTTTCATGTTAAGGGGAAAAATAATAATGCAAACAAAGTATACAAGATAGCAACAAAAAAAGTTTAAGAAATATGTGTACCTGCCTGTAATCAGAATGGAAATTATTTTTCCCCCCACTGTTTAGTGAACCTTTCCCTCTGTGTCAGCCCTTCAAACAAATTCTCTCTGTGATAAATTAGTTTGAAGGCTCTGAAGATCAGGGACCACACTGCAACATTTAAATTAAATGCAGAAGACAAGTAAAGCATTATTATGATTCAGGACAACTGACTACTTACTGGAGACATGACAGAAATAAAATCAATGCTTAAATTGGGTTAATATAAAATACATAAAAATATAAAGAGTGGCACTACTTTCGCACAGGATGAAACATACACATCTAAGCATGCAGAAAACACAAATATGATGGAGTCTGTAAATAAATAACAACTCAGATCATAATGTGAACAATTAGGCTTTAACTGACTTGAGAGAGAAATTTGTTCAACTCCACCATTAATTCTCTTTTATTCTTTTTAGAATTGTTATACTTAAAAATTGTAATTGTGCAAATAATACAATCACTGTCACAGTCTTAAATATATGCACAGTAAACTCTCAATTATCAATTATCCAGCACTCATGGGAATCGGTAGATGCCAGATAACTCTAGTTCCTGGTTGCTTGAGAGTTAATAGTAACTCTCAAACAACCCTTCCCCCCCCCATAAGTTGCTAAATAAATGTTTTAGTGTGCACATGTCTAAGCAACTGGCAAAAAAATATTATATCCTCCATTTTTTTTGCTGGTTGCTTGAATACTGGATAATGGGGAGTTTACTGTACCTGGAGAACAAGGTTGCTAGATACCTTGCAGCCCTCCAGTTGGGAGATTAATGTCATCAGTCGTTCTTTACCTAAGCTGTCCATCCCTTCTCCATAGCTTCACAGGAAACAATAGTATGTATAATTCAGTACCGCCTAATCCATCTGTTCCAGTTGTTCCTGTTTACACTAATACAATGTTTGCATAATCCAACAGAAAGGAGGTAGAAAGTTGTCAGATATGATGAGCAAAGCATCACAAATGTATCTTCTCACAGGACATCATAACTGTATTATAATGGTGCATCTCTTTGCAGCTGCCAGTTCCAGCCTCTGCCCTATTGTCATACAATTACCTTATGATGAGAAAACTACCCCTTTCCAGATACAAGTAATGAAATCACCTTTCCAGAGTACCTAAAAGGAAATACCTATATTATGGACTTGGAAAGCAACTACTTTGTGCAGCAGTTTTAGTGTAGTATTCTGGTGCAGAAATGGAGAAAATGCACATTTAGAGAAATGTCAGGGATGACTTATTTCATACAATAGCTCCAAGCATGAAGAGGTGTTGAATCCTGAACAGTATCTTACTTTGGAGCAGACGTGCAATGATATGCAGATCAGAAATATTAGCTTTGAAATATTAAGGGGTCTATTCACAAAGCTGCCGAAGGATCTAGCCGTAGCTTTGGCTGATCCTTCGGCTAGCTTCGGCCCCAGGACCCCTTCGGTTCAGTAGAACCGAAGGGCTGCTGTAAGGGCTATTCACTATAGCCCGTACAGCTCCCGAAGTTGGCCGAGCGGCTCAGTCGAACCGAAGGCATATGCTTTGGCTTGACTGAGCCCAGGTGAAAGTGGAAGCTGGCCTAACGGCCGGCCGACAGCCTGCTACTGACAGCTGGGCAGAGCCAGCCGTCATCTCACGGCTTGCTCCGGCCGCTTACACAGACAGATCAGCGTCCCTGGTTACCAGGGAACCAGGGATACTGATCTCCAGACAGCCCAACTCTCCCTGGCGCTCCGGGAGTCTCCTGCTATTAGATAGCGGCTCCCGGCCGGCCGGGAGAGAAACACTTTCTCCCGGAAAGTTTTACTCTGCTCATTAGAGCAGAGTAAACCTTTCCCTGCTCTGTTGTTTTTTTTTTCTTCTAACATCGGAGCCCAGCTGCCGTCAGAATAAAAAAAAAACAAAAAAAAAACAGCATAGGAATGCATAGCTACATTTCTATTGGCTATTTCAATTTGCAATAGCCAATAGCAAGCTAGCTATTGCACCCGCCCACTGCATTTAACAGAGCCGGCTTTTTTATATCACCGACAGCTCTGGCAAGCTCTCATTGTAATGACAGCTGGTCCTGGCCAAAAGAAAGCAGGTGGGCGGAGCTAGTGGTCACTGCTAGCTCCGCCCAATCATTTTCTATTTTATTTTCTCTACTTTTTTAACTGTTTTTCTATTCTGCTTGGTACCACAGAGGTACCGAGCAGAATAGCCGAGCAGAATGCCGCTGCTGTTTGGCATTTATGAGAATAGGCCGAATAGCAGCTAGTAGCCTGCCGGAGGTTCGGCTCAGCCGATCCAGACGTTGGATCGGCTGAGTCAAACTCCTTCGGCACTTCGGGTCGGCCGAACATGCTGAGCATGAAATCAGCCGTACAAGCCTGAAGTGAATAGCCGAACAGCGTTCGGCTCACTTCACTTCGGGTCGGTTATTCACTCGGTTGCCTACAGCAGCTTTGTGAATAGACCCCTTTATGTTTTTGGAATTCAACAACCTCTAAGAACATTTGTTCTAAACTAACTCAAAGGCCTCATGTAAATCAGCCCGCTGATCTATATAATTGATCCATGAAGTCCTGTGCCCACATAGGGGTTTGGAGATGAGGCTCCTCTCAGCAGGAAGCTCAAGATGTATTGTATCCAGTTCCAGGACAAAGCCAGTCACCGTGGCACTGGCAATTTGGGCTCTGGTCTCTAATTGCTGAGCTGCTGGTACAATATTTCAGCCTTGTGCTCAGAGAAAGGAGTCAGAGCATTCAGAGTTTACTCCACTGGAAGACACAGAGAGACTCATGGCTGGAGGTTCTAAGTGAAAGGAGACTAGAAGGAGAGCAGAACTGCTGGGACATATCGCTCTGTACACGTGTATTCTGTGTTTGGGGACTGTTGGGACTTGTAGTTCCTTACTGGCTGTGAAATGTTGTGCGGACATCACAAAGACCCTTTGTACCCTCACTGTGGACCCTTTGCTGTCTGTGACCTATGTGGAACTTAAGCTGCAGCCAGGCCTCCAGGACTTCTCCCGCGGCCCGCCTTGACCTAGGGGCATGCTTCTGGTGCCATTCTGCCACCTTCATCCTTTGCCCATGCTGTATGCTGCCTGCTACCTGGTGTAGCTGGACTGGACCTGGACCTGGACTCTATCACTACTGTACCTTTACCTTATCACTGTGTATCCCTTAATAAAGAACCCCTCGGTTCCATATGGGGTGTACTTACTGTTTCACATGACAAATCTGTAAAAATGTGAAATACATTTTTCTGTAATTTAGATCAGTCTTAATGAGAGAAACACAATCCTCAAATTTCACTCTTAAGTCTTCCTATAAGTGCAGATCACCGTGAAGGTGCTCAGAAAAACCTGGAATCAGCCATCTTGCCTGCTGCAACAAAACATCTGAAAGGTAAGAAATATATATTTTTAAAATGTATTTTATGTGACTAGGAACACATAACAAACATATAGAGAGGTTTTCTCAAATCTGACTACAGAATTGGAAATGCACTTTAACCACTTGCTGCCCGAAGCAATTTCTTACTTTTTGCACACACGGGATAAAATCTAAATGTTTGGCCAGGAAAGCTTAAAACTCTTAACAATTATATATTTTTTGAAAGCAGAGGCCCTGTAGAATAAAAAAATGCTAGTTGCAATTTTTTATGTCGCACGGTATTTGCGCAAATGTTTACCAAACCAGTATTTTTAGGATATAATACACTAAAATGAAATTCAGAGCACAAAAACAGAATAAAATACCCAATTGTTTGGTAAAATATAAAAGACGGGGTCATGCCAGCTAAATAGATACCAAAGATGTCAAGCCTTAAAATTGCGTGTAAAACAACTACAATACCCAACATTTTCCATATGCAAAGCTCTAAAAGCTTTTACCGCTCATCAGTTTAGTGTTAACAGTGATTGATGGGCCTAGAATTATTGCTCTCACTCCGACGTTTGCAGCGATCTTTAATATGTGTGACGCAATTTTCGTTTTTGCACGTAGGCACATCTGACGCATATGTGGTTTGTATGCGTGCACGTCAGGGGCGGGGGACTTTAAAAAAATGTTTTTAGCATTCTTTTTATATGGATCAAACAAATGCACTGCGCTAATCAATAATCTTAATACGTGAATAATATAGTGCTAAATATCAAACAGATCACATATAACCAATATAATTACTAAATAAATACTCATACATAGTAAAACGTGTTTTTCATTGTAATATCTCCATTCTTTTTATATGGTACTTTAATTTTTTTTAACTTTACACTCAATTTTATTGGTATCACATAGGGGGCTAATAAGCCCCCAATGTAATAGAGAATATGATGTGACAGGTCCTCTTTGTGTAGACATCAGGGGTCTTCCAGACCCCTAAAGTCACCTAGGGACCCCAAAGAAGCTGATGAAGCAGAGCCGAAGACTGTGCACAGTGACATTGGAAGTGATGTTTTAGATTGTAAGCCCTCAGGGGCAGGGCCCTCCTTACCATCTTATCTTGTATTGTGATTGTAATGTCTTCCTTATATTGTAAAGTGCTGCACAAACGGTTGGCGCTATATAAATCCTGTATAATAATAATAATAATACACATCACTTCCGGGTCCAGTGATCGAAGGAGAGATCAGTGGCTAGAAGCCTGCTCATCTCTCTCTCCGATCTGTCAGGGGAGACCTGCCGTGCCGGTCCCAGGCCTGCACAGGAGACAGTGGAGCCCGAAGAAGCCGGCGGAAGAGGGGGTGGGGGTGGTTCACACAGCGCCTCACTGTACAAACGAAGGTCACTTATACATTACAGAAATCGCCTGCTGTTTAAAACGATACCAAGAACACGGCTGCAACAGCTGCGTTCTTGGTATAACTACTTCAATCGGATAACGTGTATTTACATGAACCCGCATGAAGAGGTTAAGCTTTCCCCAAGGATGCGTTATGGCCTTCCTGGATAGATAGAATATGAATTTATATATAAAACAGCATAGGGCTGTAGTGAAGGTAAAGCGGATACAATCTATTGTTTCAATAGACAATCTATTGTCTATTGAAAAGTTAAAACTTTTCTTGTTGTTTTGGATAAGTTAGGGGTAAGACCCTCTGTTAAGTTTTTATTGATTTCTGTGCCCCCACTGGAAATATTTTGTCCTGGTGACCACTATCACCTAGGCACAGGGGGAGGGGGAATACAACATTTGTCACCAGAACAAGAGATGAGGGTAAACCATCCATTGGGACAATAGTTCCAGTGACAACTATCTGTGATGGGAACTCCCATCGCTTTTGAGAGATTTCTTCTAATTTCCTGTTGCATCTTCAGAAAAGGAATGGAAGGGAAATATGCCCAGTGGGACATAGATAGCAAGAAAATAAACAGAGTTTTAAATCCCTCCCCACTCTATTCACAGCTATAGCTACACTTTAAAGAAGAACTCCGGGCATATGAAATCTTAACCCTTGCAGTGGAGCTACCTCCACACTGCGAGGGCTAAGTGTTCGTTTTCATCTAGGGAGCTAAAATAACAAAGAATCTAGGACCCGGCTGGCTGCTAGACTGGTGTCTTCAGCCTCCTTCCCTCTTCGCTCCAGCGATGGAATGCCCTCTGTTTCCTCACTTCGCTCCAGCGATGGAATGCCCTCTGTTTCCTCACGTCGAATGTATTAGACATGAAGACTCAAGGGACCTTAGACCTCCGGAGAGCAGTCCGAGATTCGGGGGAGAATATCTTTGTTATTTTAGCTCACTAGACGGAAAAGAAATTTTAACCCTTGCAGTTCAGGGGTAGCCCCACTGCAAGGGTTAAGATTTCATATGCCCAGAGTTCTTCTTTAAATGCATACATTGTGGTTTGTATTGTATATTAAACATCCAGTAAATGCTGTCTTGGTTGTTTGTATGCATATACTGTATGTTGCATTAAGGAATGTGTGTATGAACATGCCGCTTGCTTACATGCAATTACATGTCCCCTCCAACCCACACTCCTTTCTTACAGAGAATCTATTACATATTTGCTGTAAGAACATCAATTAATCTACTACTACTTTTGTGCAGTTTTTTTTTATTTATTTGGTTATTTTGGATAGGGTAGAGAAGCTTTAGAACCCATTTTAGGTTTTTATCCCCATCTGTATCCCTGCTGGGGCAGATTGACCCTTTGTCCTGGTGACCATTGTCACTAGAACAGGAAGTGTTAGTAAACTGAAGATTTTACAGTTGTCACCAGAAAAATGTGGGTAAATTAGGTTGAACTCGATGGACTTGTGTCTTTTTTCAACCTGACTAACTATGTAACTATGTAAATCTTCCAATGGGGACAAATGTTTTGGTGATACCAGTCCATGAAAGTAATTCCCCTCACTTTGTGCAAATTTCCAGAATTGGAAATTTGAGGTGTCAACTAGGGATGCGCCCATACAATTTTTCCAAGACCAAGTATATATACAAGTACTTTCCCTCTGGTACTTGCCAATGCCAATTACCTATACTTTTTTTAAAAGGGCATCACTTTTTATCACTTTTTTTATTCTTTATTTTTTACACTTTGCCATTGCCATTGCCGTGGTCCTGGGTCCCCTAAAAGAGCATGGGGAGTCTGAAAACCACAGCAGGGGGAGGGACTTTGGAGGGTGGGGCAGACCATGGAGCAGGGGGGGGGGAAACAAGCAGCCAAGCAACGGCTTCCCCCGCTATACATTTAGCCCTGCTTACCCGAAGCAGGGCTAAATGTAGTAAAAAAACTACCCGCCCGGAACTGCATGTCCCAAACATCGAGCATCGTCAGCCCGAAGTACTGATACCGGCACTTTGTATCGGTGCCCTGTGTCTAGATACTATACTAGTATCGATATCGGTGCATCCCTAGTTTTAACGCCTCCTTGCTGTGGACAACTGCTCCACATTCTGTCTGCTCTAGCTTTGATTAATTCCCCCCATTGTGCTGGAAGGTGCCCCTCTTTCACCTGTCAGAAAGTACAAGGTCACACAGGGACTCATACACATGCAGAATCACATGCATACACGCAATAGGTTGAACTTGATGGACCTGTGTCTTTATTCAACCTCACATACTATGTATCTATGTACATGGGTCTCCTGCATTTAACACAGGAGAGATGGAACAAACTTGTACTTTCCTTATCCATTTCTCCTGTCTAGAATGATGTATATGTATTTACAATCGTTTACCCGCAGAAAACCAGGATAAACCATCCCAAGACGCACTTATTACTTTATGTAAACGCAGATAGACAGAATTCACCTTGACGCTGCTGAATGTCTAGTGTGAATTCAGCCATAGAGAAGCATTAGGTGCTTTTTCCTGTGCTTAGGTGTTCCGGCTTAGATGTTCCTGGGTTTAGCTGTGTGAAACCAGGCTAAATTCTTGTCTGTGTAAACTCAGCTGGACTGAATGCAGCTCAACAATGCTAAACAAGTAGGTGTGCATTCAAACATAGCAAAGGATTACATGGTTCCAGGTGCGTTTAGAAATGAGCACCAAACACACCTAGTTGCATGGATTTTAATTCCTGTGCCTAATTAGATGATGCCTAATTCTTGCACCAAAGAATTGAAATGACAAAGAAGTGCGCATACATCACTATAAATGCACACTATTATCCAGCACGATGGCCTGCAGGGGCTGAGAAACTGTGCAGGTGTTATTAGCTGAAGCTATAATAATTTTTTTAACACAGCACCAAACACAATAGTTACATGTAAAGCATACCTACCAACTGAAGGGACTGTCCCGCATTTGGAAACAGCTGTCCCTCTTTCCTGCTCAGTTGTCTTCTTTTTGGTCTGATATGAAAAGGTTCTATTTATCTACCAAAAATGTTAATTATCTTGTTTACTGTTTTGAAAAGACAGTATAAAGAAAAAGAAAAGGTGAAAAAAATATTCTTAATGGTCCACATAACTGGGTTCGTGGCAGGTGTGTGTCCAATTCCTACATACATAGAGGGGAATTTATCAAAACTGGAGCAGACAGAACTTGGAGCAGGCACCCATGGCAAACAATTAGCTTCTATCTTTCATTTTTAAAGCTTAACTGAACAAACTGAAGAGAGAAGTTGATTAGTTACTATGGGCAACAACTCCAGGGGGTTATTCACAAAGCTGCCTAAGGCAGCCGAGTGAATGACCCCGCCAAAGTGAAGTGAGCCGTACAACGTTCGGCTATTCACTTCAGTCTCACATTTAGGTTGTCTTGTCATGTTAGATGCATTACCCTGTTTGCACATGAAGTTACACATAGGAGAGCTTTGGATTGGATTACAATTTAATTTTGTAGGTAGCAAAAGGACAGATATAGATGCTTCCTCTACCATACAACCCCTGAGTTGTCCCTGCTTCTCTTCTCCTGATGGAGTGGAGGGACTCCCCTAGATGCGAATCTGCTCGCCCTCAGAAATCTTAGCCTAGGTTCACACCTTAGCGTATTGGAAACTCACGTTTGCCGTGCGCGGTTTTACCACGATTTGCGGTAAAAGAAACGCGCGTCAAATGCGAGTTTCCGAGGGGGTATCCGGTTGATAACAGCGGGATACGGGCATTAATACGCCCCAAAGAAGCTCATGTACTTCTTTGGGCGTATGGCGTTTTACCACGCGATCGAACGGGCGGTAAAACGCGCAGGTGAGAACCATGCCCATAGGCAAACATGGGTTTTCACCTGTTGCGTGTTTTACCGAGCGTAGGAACGTGCGGTAAAACGCTCAGGTGTGAACGGGGCCTTATACATGGTATTTATGTATTTATTTCTTTATTCGTTGATCTATGTCAGTTAGTGTTACGTATGGTTATTTGCTATTTTCAATTATTTGAATGCTCATGATAACATTCATAAGGATTCTACAGGCCACCTCTATAAACTTCTTGAAAAAGCTACGGCGAAACGCGTCAAAGAATGGAAAAGTACAGATTTTTGATTGGAACATTTAACAATATGAAATTATGTAACAATGTGTTGACTGATCTAAGTAATTATATATTGACTGATCTAATTAATTATGGATTTTTGCAATGTAATCAAGAATATAAATTATTGCTATTTTGCACAATATAAATCTGTACGTATTCCTAGAGGTGACATGCTGTTTATATGTATAATGGTCCTGTTTTTAGATGAGTGTGTTATGTTTTTTATATACAATTTTTTGCTAATGCTAAGTTATTAAATATGAATTTTACTATACAATAATGAGTCACTTGGCATTATGTCTAACTGCATTTCCTTGGATTGGTTATGAGTCACCAAAAAAGCCCCATTTATTTCTTTTTGGTATTTATGATTGTATTCACTTCAGTCTTGTACGGCTGATTTCAGCTGTACATTGGAAAAAAAAAAGTAGAAAAATTATTTAAAATTTTTTAATAAATAGGAAAATGTAAAAATAAATACAAATACTTTAAAGAAAATAAAAAATAATAATAATCAAAAAAGGCTGCATGCTGACCGCTTGCGACGGACTTCCGCCGCATAATAAAGCACCTGACAGATGCCGGCAAAAGAAAAACAATTGGGCAGCGCTTTCGGTGACAGCTAGCCCCCCCAAGTGTTTCCTATTGGCCGGCACCTGCAAGAGTTTTCTAGCAGGTCCCGGCCAATGAATAACAACTGGGCGGAGCCGGAACAAGACGTCACGGCCGGCTTGGTCCAGATTATTATACAGGATTTATATAGCGCCAATAGTTTGCACAGCGCTTCACAATATAAGGAAGACATTACAGTCACAATACAATTTAAGACAAGATGGTAAGGAGGGCCCTGCCCGTGAGGGCTTACAATCTAAAAGGGAGGGGCAAGTGATACATGAGGAGGTAGCTGCGTGGGGATGATTGTTTGAGAAAGTGATTGTTCAGTGGTTAGGGTGAGGTGGGATAGGCTTCCCTGAAGAGATGAGTCTTAAGGGATCGCCTAAAGGCAGTCAGTGTGGGAGATAGACGGACAGGTTGGGGTAGAGAGTTCCATAGAATGGGAGACACTCTAGTGAAGTCCTGGAGGCGAGCATGGGAGGAGTTGATGACGGAGCTGGAAAGCAGGAGGTCTTGTGAAGAGCGGAGGGGACGCTTAGGGTAATACTTTGAGACCAGGTTGGAGATATAGCCGGGGCCAGACTTGTGGATGGCTTTGTACGCGGTTGTTAAAATTTTGAATTTTATCCTTTGGGCTATAGGAAGCCAGTGCAGGGATTGACAGAGGGGGGTTGCAGACACTGAGCGGTTGGTTAGGTGGATGAGTCTAGCAGCTGAGTTGGGAGAGTTGGCAGTCCAGCTGTTGGCAGTCCAACCTTGGCAGTCCAGCTGTTGTGGAGCTACAAGTTCCATGAGGCATTGTAAAACTCTGACAGCCACAGACATGACCTGGGGGCCAAAGCATAATGGGATGTGTAGTTTCACCACAGCTGGAGTGCAGAGGTGCTCTCCCCTGCTCTATCTTTAACTAAAAATACAGAGTTTTGGCTTTAGTTCTACTTTACATGACAACAAAACCTGCCTTTATCAAAGAACTGGACATATGTTGGTCTAGAACTGCAAACAACGAACCCAGTCAGAGCAGGAAATGGCGAGAAAAGGTTGCAATGACATGGAAGTTCACCTACATCCATATACCTGCACACTATTTCCACAAGGACGGCCTGCAGAGGCTGAGGTACCGTGGAGATGTTACTACTCCATGCGGCCAGTAGATGGCGCGCAGCATCTGACAAGCTCTGGGAGCATCATTCCCATTCAGACGGAGCATTAGAAGGGAGTGATGCAGCGTAAGGGAGGAGTGTGGAGGGCTGGCCAGAGTGAAAGCAGTGAGAGGGAGGGGGGCTGTTTGGTGTGTAGATGGAGTGAGGACAGAAGGACTTGGCAGTTGCGCTAGTGGGGTTTGCTATCCGTGGCAGTCATAACTGTCTCTTTCCCTGTGTGTAGTAGTTTGGCTGAATTTTGTCTTTCATATACCTGTTGTGTTGGACTCTTTCTCTGCCTCAGGATCTGCTTTTTCCATCCTTTCCCCCCTGGCCTTCAGGATGTCCTGACTGGTCCTGCTAGCCCGGGCTCAGGAGTTGTCACCTCCTGGGCTCTGGACCATGAAAGCGGAGAGAGAGACTGAGCCGAGCCGGAGCCTGCTCCTTGTACCTGGGCTGAGAGAGAGCAAACGTTGCTGTCCTGCGAGGAATAGAGTTCGATCCGTCACTGGGGTACAAGGGAGATCCCCCATGGCATGGAGCTGAGAGCTGCCCCGGGACCACTGACAAAGTGACAAGACAGCTACTTCCTAACGACACACACTTCAGCCAATTCCACTCTTACCCAGGACACAGTCCGGACATGGGACCAGGGTGTCCAGTGTGAGTGGAGCACAGAACTTGGACCCCGAGTATGGGGCCCCTGGTCCCACTGCTCATGGGGGCCCTGATTTGGGTCTGTGTGTGGACAGATGATCCCAGCAAAGTGATATCAGATCGGTATGCAGTCTACTGAGAGGAGGGGGCAATCAAACCTGTATATTTGCATGCCTGGAACAAAACTAATCCCAGGTAAAGGGACTTTATTAGTGGGGTGCACTAAATTGAGGAGGGGGCAGGCAAATCTGTATACTTCCATACACCCTACTGGAGAAAAACTAATCCAAGGTAAAGGGGTCTTTAATATTTGGAGGGGGAATGCATTAAACTAAAGAGGAAAGTAATTCCAAAAAAAGTGTCTTCATTATTAGGTTGGTGAATTAAAATGAAAAGGGGGCAATCAAACTAGTATATGTCCATGCAATGTACTTGGACCAAAGTAATCCCAGGTAAAGGGCCTTCATTATTTGGGGAAGGGGGTGGTCTGAAGACTACACTGAGGAGGAGAAGAGAAACCTGTATACTTTCATGCAGTATACCAGAACAAAATGAATCCTAGATAAGGGGTCTTCAATATTTGGTGGGCTTAACAATCAAGCCTGTATGCTTTCATGCAGTGTACAGGAATCAAAGTAATCCCAGGTAGAGGGCCTTCATTATATGGGAACTTGGATACGTCCATGCAGTTCCTTCCAGTGTCAGCTCTGCAAATGCCAAAGAAGTGTGGAGTAGCTGAAAGTGACTTACACTACAGTTGCTAAGTAGCAGTTTGTGGTCAGTGAATCTCTGATTTGGGTCAGATGAAAATGTGTGACAGCCATGGCTGCAATTGCCTGGGTATTCATTAACTGTGTGTGGGCTAACTTTATACAACAAGTAACTTTCCCAGTGAGGTGCTCTGGATTCATCGCTGTACCCGATTCATTACTTTGGTGGGGGTACGGAACAAACTAGCAGCAGATATCCCTAACTAATCTAGGGGCGTATGAACATGGCTGCGTTTTTATCAATACAGCGTTTTTTCCCCCTTTACGGATCTGAATGCAGTTCTATTGTTCACTATGGGCTCATGCACGCCCCATGTAAAGATCAGTCATTTAAACAAACTGAAGAATCTGCATCCAAGGTCAGTAATTTACGCATGTACACATGTGTAAACGCATGCGTAAATTTGACCTGGCGGAATTGAAGAAGAATATTCCGTATCGGTACTTTTATGTGTCTAAAAGCGTGTTTACTGAAGCATGTTACTAACCTTCAGATGCATTTTTTTCACACAGGATCCTGCTGCCAGCACAATCCTTTTTAGATATCGGAAAAGTAATTACACATGTGCATGAACCCTAATAATGTCCACTCTAATCTGCGATTGGATAGTGTCCTTGCAAATCATAGAGTATTTTAGGTTCAGCAGCTTTTGCTTGTAAGGCTGGACAAACCCCTGGAGTCAGGTCGCGAATGCTGTTTAAAAACGACAGTTGGCGCCTGACTTTTTTTGTAGTTGTTGTCAAGAGAGCTGGCGTCTAAAAAAAATAAAATTAATTTTAATTTGTGCTCCCCTGCGGAAGTTTTCTGAGTGTCCTGTGCTCAGCAGAATATTTCTTGTGTTCCTCCTTCTGCTTCAGCACTCCACATCGGTGGCTGTGGGTCCTCTGTGTGTGTGTGATACTGACTAGTGTTAGGGCAGTGCGTCTGCTTTCCTGAGCTGATCCAGATGCTGCTGCTGCAGGAAACTCCAGGGACCCGAGGCTTCCCCTAATGCTCAGGATCATTATGAGCTACAAGTGCATTTGATGATCGCAAACCGTCTCCCAAGGAACAGGCGTTTTGTATTGTGAATTGAACACGGCCACATGTTGTCTGAGAACCTCAGAACAAAAGTAACACAAGCCTTGCCCGTTCTTCAATCCTTTTTTATCATTAAAAGATCTGTTTTGTGTCCTCAATATTACATTACTTTTTTTTTAATTATTATTATTATTAGCGGTCAGCATGAATAGTGTGTATGATGCTGTTTTGGCTGGCAAGGGAAGCACATATTATGTTCAGTTGCTTGGCATGCTTGGTGCATGTTATGTAGCACTAGTTGGCATGCACTGTGCATATTGTGTCGTATTTAGCTGCTGTGACATTTCGATGCATGCTGTTGCCTGGCATGCTTTTTATACCTACATTTTGTCAAACAAGCAACTGTTCTAAACAGGCTGGCATTCCCAGCACGCTTGCGTCATGTAGTATTTATTTCCCAAGCCTTGAATGGCTAAAGTTTTCCCGAACAGTGTGGATATTGTATGATTCAAGTTGATGCAGAAAGGAAGTTTCATAGGATGCGGGGAAAGTTATGTCCATTTCATTTCATTATTTTCTAGGAATGTATGAAGTATGAATGTAGACCGTTTGTCGTTAAGTGTACCATGCTGGTTTCCGAGATGAAAGCGCTGAGTGAAATGGATTGCGTCTGTGCTTATATTTGTACATATATTCAGCACACGTGAGGTCCGTAGTCACATATGAGCTGATTCGTGTCTACCAAACATGCCGATATTCCATGTTCCTGTTAGTTTGCTGTAACCCTTTGATGCTTATTTTTTTTTTTAACAAGGCAAACAGATCATTGAGCAAAGTACAGCATCCTATAGTAACCAATCACAATCCGTCTTTCACTAATCTGACTCCAGCAAAATGAAATCTAATTGGTAGCCATTGATTATAGCACTTTGCACATAATCACTGCCTCTTTACTGCCTTATTAAATAAGCTTTTTACATAGTGCTCTGCTTTTGTCCGAGTGTTTCCATGTGTTATATCCATTACAGCATTGGCTGGATAACCAGAGTTTAACAAAGACTTGCTCAAAAAGCACTTCTTCTGTCAATAAAATATCTACATGTTTGTTATGTGTGCTCTACAGTGCAAATTGGAACGTTCTGTTTAATGGAGAGCAATGCATGTTGGCATGTTCAAGCCAGAACAACCCTACGCTATGATTGAATGAGTAGATTGGCATCCTTAGCATGAGTTTGCTTAGTGAATATCATGTTACGTTCATCCTGCTTAGATAAAAAATAAATACATGTATTTTTTGTTTCGTTTTTAGTACCGTAACTTATTGTATGTGTTTGCATGCACACGTTACGTTGGCCTGTAACATGTATGTTTGGGGATAGACATGTGTTCCATATGCATAGTGCATTGAAGTGTCACATGATCGGCCTTGTGCATGTAAGCAGAAGCATTGTACTCTAAATCACTTGGTTTGAATGTTCACATTACAAAGCATGAGTATGGAAAGATAACTGAAGACACGCTGTGTCACATGTTGCTAGGACGGATGTATGTGCAATGTGCAGTATGAGCTGTCCATGTGCTGTGCAGTGTACACACATGTGCTGTATGAGCAGTCCATGTGCTGTGCAGTGTACACACATGTGCAGTATGAGCAGTCCATGTGCTGTGCAGTGTACACACATGTACAGTATGAGCTGTCCGTGTACTGTGCAGTGTTCATACATGTACAGTATGAGCTGTCCATGTACATTGCAGTGTACATACATGTGCAGTATGAGTTGTCCATGTACAGTGCAGTATACATACACGTGCAGTATGAGCTGTCCATGTACTGTTTACACACATGTGCAGTATGAGCTGTCCCTGTGCTTTGCATTGTATATACATGTGCAGTATGAGCTGTCCATGTACTTGGCAGTGTACATACATGTACAGTATGAGTTGTCCATGTACTATGCAGTGTACATACATGTGCAGTATGAGCTGACCATGTACTGTGTACACAGATATGCAGTATGAGCTGCCAATGTACTGTGTACACACATGTGCAGTATTAGCTGTACATGTACTGTGCAATGTACATACATGCGCAGTATGAGCTGTCCATATACTTGGCAGTGTACATAAATATGCAGTATGAGCTGTCCATGTACTGTGCAGTGTACATACATGTGCAGCATAAAATGTCCATGTGCTGTGCAGTGTACAGACATGTGCAATATAAGCTGTCCATGTACTAAGATGCGCAGTACATTTTCCAATAACTGATGTATGGCTGTTAAGGGTTAGAGTGATATCCATGTGTACACAGCATATATAGTGAAGTGTTGGGCAAGTGTAAATATAAATTGGAAGCATATAATGGGAGCAGTACACTGTGCTTAGAGTGATGATGATCTGTACAGTTTAATACAGAGTGAAACTGTATATGTAGAAAGTACAGAGGTGTTTGGAGTGCTAGTTCCATGTA
>NW_017307861.1:127949-129112 GCF_000935625.1 Nanorana parkeri
AGTACTCCCATGCCAATGTCAGAAATGACAGTTTGCCATTGATTATTGTAGGGCTGCTGCTTTATGTGTGTGGACTTGCATGGCAACATGTATGACTAGATGGCACGGCTAGTGTAATTTTGTTGCAAGGCAGCATCTCTAGAATTTCCTTTTAATTTATGTACTAGTATGTAATTACAGTAATGTTTATGCTTGTGGTTACAGTAATTGATGTCATGATCATTGTGTGTAATCTTGGCATGTATCACATACTGAATGCAATGTTGACAAATGTAAACCCTCATTACAGGAGCTTGTCCCTTTATTTGATACAATGTAGAACAAAGCATGTGGTGGAATGTGTTGCCCATGTGGGAACGGGTGACTCACTACACCATTCCTGTGTATGGTGTGGAACAGTTTGATTTTCTCTGTGTGCACATTGCTTAGTACGTGTCACACCCAATTTACATGCTCACTTATGGATGCCTATTATATGTTGCCACATTAGTCTGTATGTTGTGTAGTGTGCTGTCATGCTTGCTAGACATTGTATACATTTTATAGTGACTTTTTTTAGAGTATATTTTACATGAAATACATAATAAAGTGAGATGATCATCGCCTGGTCCGGTGGATTTTGGCTGAATTGGACAAAGATCATCGTGGCAATGGCCAACTTTCGGCTCTTGGAGATGTCCTTGGCCAGCAGATCTCAGGAACAATAGCAATCGGCTAAGTGCGATATTTTCGGGTGATTGCTATTGTCCCGATGATATATGCCAGCACCAGCATGCTTTTCCCTCCCTTCTCAGTAGACATAGACATGTATGCTCAGGCAATCAGAGCATCCTTGTGTACACACTTGGATTAGAATAAAGCATTTCAGGGCGGTCAGACTATACCTGCATAGTCTATTGCCCTCTAATAGCCAGCTAAAACATTTATGGACCAGAAATTCAAAACAAACTTCCTTTAAAAGAACTTGCGGCTTTGTGTTAAAAAAAAATTAGCGGCTCTGTGTTAAAAAAATATCATATATATAGATCTATAGATATATCTATAGACATATGTATATATATCTATAGATATATCTATAGATTTATAGATATATTTATAGATATATATATAATATATATATTAAAATGTACCGGTGTCGATAATTTTTCTTTACACTCCAACAA
>NW_017307861.1:129151-129786 GCF_000935625.1 Nanorana parkeri
CCATGAAGTGGTCAAATATCAAACGCTTTGCTTTGTCTCACACTAGATACAGAATTCCCCCCAAAATTATCTTTTTATGTTTACATAGTTTTAATTTTCAAGTTCTCACACATGGGACTTGGCACGAGTTAGAAAGTAATTATGTTTTTTAAGCGTAAATATTTTAAGTTCATTTTAGTGCCATGTTAGTATACCTTTAAATAATAGATGCACTATATTATTGTTGTTTGCATGTTAGTGTTCAACAACACGAAAAAAAATTCCAAAAAATATGCGATTATTTGTTAGAACATATTTGGGTGATCTAGTATGGGCCACTCTTGCCTGGGAGTTCTGGATTTCTAGATTTGATTCCACCAAGCACAGTATCTGCATGTTTGTATGTTCTACCTTTGTTGGAATGAGTTACCTTCTGGGACTCCAGTCTCTTCCAACAATCCAAAACATACTGGTACTCACTTCCACTCAAAAGTGGCTCCATTATGTGTGTATATGGCTATGGTTGAGATATTAGGATTGTAAGCTCCTTCAGGGGCAGGACTGGTGGAAATGGTTGAGTGTTCTCTGTACAACAGTGTGGAAAAAAATGTTATCACATTCACAATGAGTGAAATTAAATAAATATATATTATATA
>NW_017307861.1:130238-131446 GCF_000935625.1 Nanorana parkeri
AAAAAAAAAAAATTGTCAGTCCACGCCAGACCTGGGATCCTTTAAGAATTTTAACATGTGTTGAGCATTTAACTGAACAAAAGAAATATCTCAGGCCAGAATCACAGTTGCAAGCAGAAACCTAAATCTGAGGTCTAAAAAAATTGGAAGGCATCTATATAATAAAATCCATATGTGAAGCAATCAGCACAATCTCTCAGCTGGAACATCATATTATTCTGACTGAAGCATACCTAACTATTTACGTATTTGAAATAATGCACTTGGAGATTTATATATTATGCCTGGAGACTTATATACTGACATTAAGTTTCGGAAGACTAAACTCTGAAGTTTCTTTAGCTATAGGGTACAGATATGTACATACATAAACAGACATGATACATATATATAGATCTATATATATATAGATCTATATATATGTATCCTGTCTGTTCATGTATGTACATATCTGTACCCTATAGCTAAAGAAACTTCAGAGTTTAGTCTTCCGAAACTTAATGTCAGTATATAAGTCTCCAGGCATAATATATAAATCTCCAAGTGCATTATTTCAAATACGTAAATAGTTAGGTATGCTTCAGTCAGAATAATATGATGTTCCAGCTGAGAGATTGTGCTGATTGCTTCACATATGGATTTTATTATATAGATGCCTTCCAATTTTTTTAGACCTCAGATTTAGGTTTCTGCTTGCAACTGTGATTCTGGCCTGAGATATTTCTTTTGTTCAGTTAAATGCTCAACACATGTTAAAATTCTTAAAGGATCCCAGGTCTGGCGTGGACTGACAATTTTTTTTTTTTGCTCAGCATTTCCAGACCCAGACGGCTTCTTTCCAAGTGCTTGAGTTATTAAATGAAAGAGAACAGTCTTAGAGGATTAAGCACCTCACATAATTTAACACACTGATAGGGATCTGTAAAAATAGCACTGCTTACTTACTCAGAGTGTTCTGGACAAGTTTTCAGAATAAAAATCAATAAATCAAACAAAAAAGAACATTTTATCCCAAACTGTTTTTAAAAAAATATATATCTATTTCTGTAGAGCTTTGTTAAAACTGGAACATTGTCAAAATTCTCCTCTATGATACTGCTCTTTGTAATAGTAAGCACGTATATTTGTTATGTAATGGGCTGAGGGACTGATGTAACTTCTAAACTGTAGTATTTCTAAATTGTAAAGTTACACTTTAAATTGGACGT